>NW_028261385.1:112144987-112444987 GCF_051295495.1 Thamnophis sirtalis | reverse complement strand
AAGGGCATCAGCTAGAAAGTTCCTCCCCCCAGAATGTGATTTAAAACAAAATCAAAATGGTTGAAGTATTGAGCCCATTGGACTTGTTTGGGTGATAGCTTCCATGGGGTCCTAAGTGCCTCTAGATTGTTGTGGTTGGTCCAGATTTTGAACAGTTTCTGGTTCCCTTCCAACAGGTGTCTCCAGGTTAGCAGTGCCCATCTCACTGAGAAAGCCTCCTTTTCCCATGCGGCCCATCATCTCTCTGTATCTGTGAGCTTGCGGGAGGTGTAGGCACAGGGTTGTACGTGTCCTTGGTTGTTTCCTTGGAGTAGCACTGCTCCCACTGCCATGTTGCTGGCGTCTGCCTGGATCATGAAGGGTTGCTCAGGGTCAGGATGCTTCAGCACTGGCTCCTTTGCAAACATTTATTTTAGTGTTTTGAACGCTTCTTGGCAGGTTAGGTCCCACTGTATGGGTTATCCTGGATGGGGTTTCATTCCTGGGCTCCCTATCTTCAGGAAATCTGTTAGGGGCTTGGCAATTTTTGCAAAGGAGGGGATGAATTGCCTGTAGAAGTTCACAAAACCTAGGAAACTTTGTAGTTCTCTGAGGGTGCGAAGGGGTTGCCAGCCTTAGACTATTTGTACTTTGGCTGGGTCCATCTCTATTCCCTCATTTGACACTTGGTAACCCAGGTAGTCTACCCGTGCACGGTGGAATTCACATTTTGATACCTTGACCTACAGGTTGGCTGCCAGAAGTTTTTACAGTACTTGGCAGACCAGGGGTACGTGGTCACCCATGGTTTCAGTGTAGATAAGGATGTCATCTAAGCAGACGAAGAACCCCTTGTAGAGGTGCTCGTGCAACACCTCATTTATTAACTGCATGAATACCGCTGGGGCCCCCTGCAGTCCGAAAGGCATCACTTTGAATTGAAAGCTACCTAGGGGGCAGTTGAACTCTGTTTTCTGATACGTACTTGGTAGTATGCTTCTCTGAGGTCTAGTTTGGTGAAGACTTTTCCCTTGGCCAGATGAGATAGCATGTCCTTCATGAGGAGGAGAGGGTATAGATTCTGTACACACACACACACACCATTTATCCCTCGAAAGTCCGCACACAACCTCATAGTTCCATCTTTTTTTTTCTTTGAAGAGGACTGGCGCTGTGACCCGTGGCTTGGCTGGCTCAATGAACCCCCTTGCTAGGTTTTTGCCTATGTATTTGCACATCTCTTGCATTTCCCAGGGTGTTATGGTTTGGGCTTGGGCAGTTTTTCCCCGGGAATTATTTCAATGGCAGAGTCTGTCTCCCGGTGTGGAGGCAGAACATAGCACTCAGCCTCGCTGAATACTTCTGCGAGGTCCTGATATTCCATCGGAATCAGTTCGGCCTCTGGGGTTTTGTCAGATGTGCTTGCCAGTTCTTGCTCTTTTGGGAGGTTTCCAGCATGGGTGGTGTTTCTGCTTGCTGGTGTGGGAGGGGTTGGGCCCCCCTTGATATCCTAAGTCTGCAGGTACCCCCTTGCCACCAGATGGTTGGTCCCCACTTGACTAGCCAGAAAAGTCGCAGTATGACCATGTCTGTCATTTTGGGGGATATTATGAATCAAATTACTTCCCAGTGATCCGCTAGCTCTAGCCTCACTGGTTCAGTCAGGTGGGTGGCATAGGCTCCTCCCATTAGGGACCCATTGACCTGCTTGAACTGGATCAGGTGGGCCAGTCTTTTTGCTCTTATCCCCAGTTTTAGGACTGTGGTTAGGTTAATCAAATACCTTGTGCAGCCTGAGTCTATTAGGGTTTCCTGTTTTGGGGGCTCTGAGGCATTTTGGAAAAAGGAAAGGGTGAATTGATTCCCTCACCAATGGCTCATTTTCTCCCTCGTTCTCACTGTCATATGGTTCATGCAACTGGTTGTCATTGCCTGGGGTTCCACCACTTTTGTCTGGGGGGAGAAGGGGCGTCTGCAGCCTGGAGGGCTTCCCTGGATCTGTTGGGGGTTTGTTTGGGGCCTCATTCTGGTCATGCCCTGGGCAGTGGGTCTGGTCTTGGTTTTGGGGCTGGGGTTTGGCATACAGCTGCCATGTGGCCCATCCCCCCACATCTGTAGCATTTTAGCGGACTTCGAGGGAGGGCTGGTCTCAGGGCCTGCTGTGGTACTGTGGTTCCCCACCGGCAGGGTGGTTTCAGGTCAGGTTGACCTCTCTCTTTTGTGTCCAGTTGCTTTCTCATGTCGTTGGCATGCAGCCCGCTGTCAATGTTTGTTGCTACCCAGAACCACTCAAAGAGTTGATTTGGGATGTTGCGGTATGCGGTTACCTGGGCAATTTGCTTGTCCAGGCTTGTTCTGAAGAAATTCATCAGCAGTCGCTCTGGTAAATGGGGTAGCCTTCCTATGACCCTTCTAAATTCACAGATGTGCTTTGATGGGGCGGCCCCTCTGCTTTAGTTTGCTGAGTTCCTCTTCTGTATATGGGTCCTCCTCCCCCCTCCTCAAACCTGGCCTCTAGCAGTCACAGGAAGTCATCTATGTGTTACAGTTGGAGGGCTCTCCTCTTATGGAGGACTGCTAGCATCCCCTTGCTTCTCCCTCTAGACCCTCACCATGGTTCTGGGGGATGGGTAGAGGTGCCCATAGCAGTCTAGGTGGTTATCATCTGAATCAAGGAGTAGGGCTAGCTGATCTGAGTCTCCATCAAACTTTCCCCTGAATTTGGGCAGGTCATTCAGCCCTACTCCTCCAACCTCCTGTCGGCCTCTGTATGCTTGCACCTGATATGTCTGGCCATCTTCTTCACCCCTAGTTCAGAGAGAGGGAGGGAGTTTCCTGCTCTTAGCAGTCTGCCTGCTGTGTGCGAGAGGCACTGGTTGCCATTTTGGGCTCCTTCTCCTTCTATCAGGAGGGGGAGGGGGGCTGTGTTCCAGTCTGCATCTCCTCCCCTCAACATAATCAGATGTCCCTCCCCTCTCTTTTGGGTCGCATGATGACCCCTCATCATGAAGGGTGGCCTGGTCAAGATCCTCCCTCTGTTACTCTATTGCACTCCCTAGGGATTCCATCTGGGGCTTTGGGAGCCTGGCTTGTTTCCAGTCCCACCTCCAGTCCACCCTTACCAGCTTGCTTGAGACTCTTCCCTGTATCTGGGGGCTAGGGCAAGGGAATTCCAGCTCAGTTGCTTTAGGGGTTGATTTCCAAAAGTACTCATCTTTTCTTGCTTCTGCTGCTGGGGAAGACATCGCTGCTTGGCATTGCTGCATACCTCCAGCTGCAATCAGTCTTTTTCTCCAGGCTCATGTTGCCGGATTTTTCCTCCAACCACCCCAAATATTGGGGGAGTGCTCGGAGAGCCCGGGATTCAGGAAACCCAGAAATCTTAATAGATTTTTAAAAGTCAGTTTCAGCTCTCTGTGAAGAGCCGAGGTGGCGCAGTGGTTAGGGTGCAGTACTGCAGGCCACTTCAGCTGACTGTGATCTGCAATTCAGTGGTTCAAATCTCACCGGCTCAAGGTCGACTCAGCCTTCCATCCTTCCGAGGTGGGTGAAATGAGGCCCCAGACTGTGGGGGCAAGTTGCTGACTCAATTTGCTAAAAAATCTGTAAAGTGCTTAGAGAGGGCTGAAAGCCCTATGAAGCGGTATATAAGTCTAATAAATAAATAAATAAATAAATAAATACTTGGCCTAATTAATTTACGAGCCTCAAGACAAAGTTTTTTTAAAAAACCATTCATTTATTAGGACTAACCTCTTGGCACGGACGTTTGTGGGGCTGAAACTAAATCCCACTTAATGGGATCTGAACTTTACCCCTGTGTCCCCTCCCCTCTGGTTGAGGTCATTTATCACATTCTCCAACAGGACGTTATGGCAGGGTTCTGAACATGCGCATTCACATCCCAGTACAGAAATATGAGACTTTTATTCTGGCCAAAAGTATGCTTGGCATCCCCCCTCCTCCTCAAGTTGATAGTAGTCATGGAAACGCTTTAGACATTGACAATCTATTGTTACTGCACTGATTTGTCTAATACTGACGGATTTATATTTCTCAAGTTATTCCAGCATCTGAGAAAAGTATTCTAGAAATGATAGATAAATCCTCACTTGAAAAACAAAAAGTCAGAACAAAAATTGGACGTTCTTGGGCTATGTGGCAGAAGTAAAGAGAAAGGCTAACAAAACATCAAAGTTTACATGCCTTCCATTTGACAGAACAGCCATAAATGATAATTTACCCAGTAATCATTCTGATGGTATTATTATACTATAAGATAATGTTGGTAAAGAAAATCTTGGCATATTTACACAATGTACATACATTTTTGTACTTAAGTTCCAGTTCTCACTAATAAAGCAATACATGTGCCTGGGGTATATCATTTACACTTGAAGCTGACATTCATATGATAGGGCTCTTTAGTCCCTTCTTTCACATGGCATTTTATTCATGTTCCTTCCTTCCATTATTTATTTGTTGTTGTTTTTTCCAAAAATTTGTTCTGCCAGTCAAACCTTCCAGGAGTGGCTTAAAACCAAACTTTATGCTTGTGTATGTAAAACCTATGTAGAAGTAAATTCAATTTAATTCATTACCATTTATTTTTAAATGGAATTTACTTTTACATAAAAGGTTTACCTTTAC
This sequence comes from Thamnophis sirtalis, assembly GCF_051295495.1. Lineage (NCBI taxonomy): Eukaryota > Metazoa > Chordata > Lepidosauria > Squamata > Natricidae > Thamnophis > Thamnophis sirtalis. Next base: position 112,440,358 of record NW_028261385.1, on the reverse strand, counting down.
ATGCAACCCTAAGTGTCCCCATTCAGAAATAAGTCAATGGGGACAAACACCTGGTAAGTGATAATTAGAGTTCACTGAAATCTGTCTAGAGAACAGGTGAAAAAGCAATACGTGTTTCTAAGTTATACACCAGAACATTTTAAACAGATGGCATAACAGTTTTTATCATTATCAATTTATTTCACAGACCATGACTGTTTTCACATAAAAATATCTAAAACATAAATATATTAAATATAATTACTGTGTTTTTAAATTAAAAGGCAACATAAACAAATATTGTGATCATATTTTTCAAACTACATTTCTCTTACCTGGATTTGGTGAAATATGTAAACTGCTCATCTCTTTGGCCAAGCCATTTGTTCTTTGATTAGAGATAGGTGCACAGACTGATATGGCATGAGATGGCCTCTTCCCTGGCACCTTAACTGTGGTCCTCAGGAGATCAATTTCTTTTCCATGAACATTTTGCATATAGTCTTGCACCAAAAGAACACAAATATATTTCCCCCACAGGAGATGAAAATAATGCAAAAAAGATGGGACTAAAAAAATCATGTGATTCATTTGATTTTCCTGGGGTTACTAGGGGTTTATGTTTCTTAAAACATATTTTTCTTAATCTCCAAAAAGTTTCCTAAAGTAGATCAGAATATAAAATTGCAGGGTGAGGGACAGTGCTAAATAGTAATAGCATAAAACTCTCATTGGGAAGCTCTTAGATCCTATATATATAAAGCAATATAAATTTTTGTGTTGCAGCTGCAGATAGGCAAAGCAGAAGATAGCACTTGTCAATGGTATAGAGGTTAAAACCTGTTCCAATTACAGAATGGCTAGTGTCAAAGGAATGGAAAGAGGATTCAGAAATTTGACATCAAGAAGATTCCCCCGGCATATGCAGTTGAAGTTAAGAACAGATTTGAACTGCTCAACGTCATTGCAAGACAATCAGATGAGCTATGGGAGGACAGTTAAAAATAACTGTCACTGAAGTAACCCAAAAATGCATTTCATCCAAGATACCAAAGAAATTGGCCAGTTGTATATCAGAAGTTACAATAAAGACGGCAGAAGAGAGAAGGAAAACAAAAGCTATTGCTGACAGGGAAGAAATGCAAACATAAATGGAAAGTTCCAGAGAGAGACAAGAAAAGATAAAGAAAAGTACTGCACTGAACAATATAAGAAAATGGAGGAAGCAGCTATGAGAGTTCATACAAGAGATTGTTTCACTTATGTAAAGAAGGCCAGAAAACTCTATAGGGCAAGAAAGGCTATTGTCAGAGGACATGATGGATAAGAATTGCATGACCAACAAGCAAAGCAAAGGAATACCAAAATGACCTCTATATGTGCTTCATTGACTACACAAAAATGTTGAATTCTGTTGATCATGACAAGCTCTGGAACTGCCTCAAAAAACTGCTAATATCACCACATTACCATATTGCATTCAACTCATTCAGTCATTGCACTCTGATCGGGCAGCCACATTAAGAATAGAATATGGAGATGCTAAATGGTTCAGAATTGAAAAAGGCACTCAACAAGTGTGGCCGGGGTGGGGTGGGGGGAGAAGCCACACAGCTAAGGATGAAACCTCTCAGGAAACATGGCATGCAAATGTAAAATCTGCTTTTTCCAACCCAGCAGCAGTGCCTGGGGTCTGGCAGCAGGACCACTTTGTTGTCTTCCCAGGACTGTCTTGTCAGTCCCTTGATGAACCTTCACCTTTCCCTACACAGTTCACAGGGAGGGAAGGGGAACAGACAGAAAGGGCACCCAGCATTCAGGCTCTGCTGGGAAAAGCGGCGGCTATTTCTCGTGCAGTGTTCAGATCACTTTTGGAAACGCGTAGAAGCCCTCCAAGTAATGTTGGACTTGTTTGTTTTGGGAAGCAACAGCTGTTCCATTGTTTCAAACCCCCCCCTCCAAATCAGTAAATTGGAGCTGTGTATCCTTAAGATATTGTGAATGGATGGAGCACCTTGGTTATGATTTGCTGGGTATGTGTATGATAACACTGAGAGCCAAGTGCGAGCCTCCGGCATAGTTTATGGTGGGATGCCCTTGAATTGATCCATGGATTTGCCAAGATGGAAATGCTTTTGGAGAGAGGGTCATTTGTAAAACCAACAAATGATCTCTTAATGGCCATAGGGGCCAGGTGGATCCCTGCAGAGTAAAATCAAGAGCCGTTTTGCTCCCAGGCAAAGGGGGGTTTTCTGCTTTGAAGGCGGACTTCTGCTTTGTTTGGATCCAGGGGGAGGGAGATTGTTTCTTCCAGATCATAGTCAGTGCCTTTGGAAAAGGAGGTCAGGTTTAAAAGGCTTTGGGGGTAAGTCCCTCCAAGCAGCATTTGGAGGCAGATGTGCAGGGGGTGGGAGAGCCATGTGATATGGTCCATTGGACACACCAGGCTGCTGCCTGCATTGTTGTGGCCATGGGCAAGCAAAGCCTGATGGAGTAGGTGAATGGCTGTGTGGCACATTCGGCAGGCCGGATCGCATGAATCTCCACCGGTTGTTGGTGCCGTTACAGTGAGGCAAGACATGTGGTAGGGGTGATGCCACATGGCAACCGCTGTGCACAGTCCAACCTCATCCTTCAGCTCCACCCCACACTTTGCAAGCAAAGTCAGATGGTGGGAAGGATCATGTGCCTACCCACTTGCGCCTCTGACTCCAACTGCTGCTTGAAGAGACTTACGTGTGCTGTGTGGGCTGCTCATCCCCAGGCTACACTGACCAAGGGGCTGACAGTCTGCAGCTGCTTTCTTCAGCCCCCATGTTTCCACTCGCTGTCTCCTGTGCTAGCTCCTACCCCCGGAGGCCTGATGTTCTTAACTGTGGCTAATTTGGGGGCCGGGTAGGACTTCTATTGCAAGCAGCATGAAAAATCATGCTTATTTTCTGGTTGGGTCTTATTTTCAGGGAAACATGGTATTTTGGCCATGTCATGACAGCTGACTCACTGAAAAAGTTAACCATGCTGAGAATGATCAGACGAAAAAGGAGAAGGTGTCACCTTAGTACCTGCTGGTTGGACATGAGATGACACTGAGATGACCATGGCGGATCTGAAAGAGTTGTGCAAGACAGAAGGGCATGGAAAATGCTGATCCATAGAGAAGCCAAGATCGCTCATGACTGAATGGCTGACAATGACAACTTCAGCAGCTTCTAGCAAATATGCATAATTGTTTTCAAATGACTGACAAATATACTATAGCTATATTAAGAAGATAATGTGTGCATTTCCTGGAAGAGATAAATCAGGCTAAAGAAAATTAATCAATTTACATTTCATTGTCTAAATTTTAAGCAAGATTAAATACTGATAAATTTGTGATTCTGGATGACCAATATTCTAGAAGTGACTGCATTCAATTTTAAGTACTAAGAGTTGTAGTTCGAAGATAGTGGATAGTGGATTTGGGGTTTTCATGAGCTGTACACCATAATCATCACAATTATGACAAATCATGGCTTGAACTATCTTGCTTTGCATGTAATGAGTCTTATCTCATATATTAGTTTCCCCTTTTCAGTTGTATTACTGAAATAAATGAACTTTTGCACGATATTCTAATTTTTTGAGTTTCACCTCTATGTATGTATGTATGTATGTATGTAGGTAGGTAGGTAGGTAGGTAGGTAGGTATCAGGAGTGGGTTCCTGCTAGTTCTAATCACTTCTATAGAAGAGGTTCTACAAATCTACAATGCCGTTTAGAACCGGTTCCAGCTCCCTCCCCCTCCCATCTGCACATCATCAAGATGAAGAGCGAGAGGAGGAATTCTGGGAGTTGAAGTCCACAAATCTTAAAGCTGTCAAGTTTGAATACCCCTGGGGGTTTTTTTCTAAAGGGTTAGGGGTGCAAGGGTCTTGTAACTTGACAGCTTTAAGACTTGCACACTTCCATGTCAGAGTTCCTGAGACAACATTACTGGAGGAGGAACTCTGGGAGTTGAAATCCACAAGTCTTAAAGCTGTCAAGTTTGAACACCCCTGGTTTTTTTTTTCTAAAGGGTTGGGGATGCAAGGGTTTTGTAACTTGACAGCTTTAAGACCTACATGCTTCAAATGCGAGTTTCTGAGCCAATATTTTGGTTGCTAAGCAAGAGCGTTGTTAAGTGAGTTTCACCACATTTTACAAGTTGGCCACTCTGACCCAATTACATGACTGCCAAGCCACTCCCACTCGGTCACATGGCTGGCAAGCTACTCCCACCTGGTCACATGGCCGGCAAGCCACTCCCACAAAGCAGGCCACACCTACAGAAGAGGTTCTAAAAATTTTGAAACCCACCATTGGTACACACACACACACACACACACACACACACTTTTACAATCCAAATTCAGTAAACCCATTCTGAAGGAAACCTTCTCAATTGAAGATTCATTTATGAAATACACTCCCCAGAGAAGGCTGCATGATTAAGTTTTATTTACTTAAACTTAAGTAAATTTATTTATGTGCTATCATTATTGTTCTATTGTGTTTTAATTATATTGGTAACTGGTATTTTAAAATATATTTGTTTTTTATAAAAATTAAATCTATATAAAAATACTTATGCTCATCAAACAATCTGGTGTAAGTGACCATGAAAAGATCAAAGAGCTGAATTTTCCTAGAGCAAAATCTCAACACTCTCCCATCTTAAATTTTATTATTTACAGAAATAAAAATTTATATCATGAAAAAGCTTAACTGCTTCAGAGAATTGTAATTTACAATATGAGCATATTAGAAACAATTGAAGATGACCCTACCATCTGGAATATGCAGTCCTACAGAGAAACAGAAAGCCTGATTTTTGATATGCAAATATTACAAAGAGAATATCCCTAGATATTAGCTGTAAAAAAATGCTGATAGGAGAAAAGGGGTTGCTTTAACAAGACACAAGGGTAAATCAAAGCCAAGGACTTTTAAACAGCACTTAACAAGTCCCCAGAGTCTACTCTACAGTGGGCCACCCCAGAAGTGCTATATTTGGCCCCTTAACAGCTGAAAAAGTAGTAATTGCAAACCTATTTACATTTGGTTCTTAAGTTTTCTATGTACATAATTCAGTAGCAATAATGAAGCACCAGAAAAACAACGATTTTCCCCAAATGTGCTGGTATTAAGCTTCCAAAGCCACTGTATCCCATGGCTCTTGCACCTTTGCCACTGCTTGTTTTTTTACATTCTTCTCTTAATTATGTTGCATCTATTGCCATGTACTTAATTAGCTGCATTAATGTGATTTCTTTTCACACAGTCAAGCAATTAAGAGCTATGATTGAGTTTCATTCAATTAGTCTCAACAAACATGCTAATTGATGTCCCAGATGCAAATGAGGTGCAATGAGATAAACCTGCTAATAATTGAGTGCCATGTTAGAGATACATTGTGCTCAGCTTGCTCACACAAAAGCACATTTTTCTACTTTTAAGTGGAACTACTTTAAAGTGGATAAAGGTGAGGATATCTCGATGCCATCCAGTCTTCAATATACTAAACCTAAAGTAGTATTACTACAAGACAGTAAATCCAACCTGGTATCAATGTGGCTGGTAAGCAATACAGTGATAGAAAATACATATTCTCTGTTAAATTGAAATCTAATTTGATGGCAAATTTTATTTAAATTTTTATTTATTTATGAATATATTTATATCCTGCCTTTATTATTTTTATACCATAAATAATTGTTTACAATTTACTACTAAAGAACTGTTTTAGTTTGACCACTTTCAGGTAATATGGTATTTTAAGTTAAACTAAAAACACATTATTAAATCAGTTCTTAATATACACCTATTATATTCACTGCAATTACTTTTCTTCCTGAGGGAATGCCTGACATTTGTGGTAATACTGTAATGCTGTTATGATAATTTTAATATAGAATTGTCACCAATAACATGTGTTAAATGACTGAGAAAGACAATTAGTGTAGTCCATTCAGAACACAAAATAACCACTCAATCTATATTATAGTTGTAATTGTATAATTATATTTGTTTCAGTTTTTTGTTGAGTTTTAGCCATTGAATTAATTTTTATAATTTATTCAATTACATTCAGAGTAGATATTTTTTTTAAATTGTTTTTAGGGAATGTTTTTTATTTATTGTTTTCAGGAAATGTTTATTACAAGAAATGTTATTGCTTTTTGGAAATGTTTTATTTGTGATGCAATATGTTGCTTTTAAGGGTGCAGGTTTGTGCATGGTTTGCGAGATTTTGTGTGTTTCTGTAGTGAATTCACTACAGAAACACACAAAACCTTGCAAAGCTGTCTTGCACCAACCTGCTCATATAAAGGCAGCCATTTTGAGGCACATTTATGTTCCTTAAAATGGCTACTTTTATATGGGCAGGCCAGGTTGGTGCAAGGCAGCTTTGTGAGATTTTGTCTGTTTCTGTGTGATACCTGGTTTTTGAGGTAATTGTGAGATGGTTGCTTCTTGCAGCAATCACAGTTTATGTGACTCCATGGCTGCTTTCATATGTTCAGCTGTGTGCCGCTTTGTGAGCTCCTGCAGCTTGTTGGGTTTTTATGGTTTCTGATTGCCCTGCTTTTGTTTTCCTGTTTTCCTGGGTTAATCTTGGTTCCAGGTCTTTTGTCTTTCCTACCCTGGGGGTTAGTTCTGCCAGGAAACAGGAAAAGGGGAGTTCCAGGTGAGCTATTTTTAGCCTGCTGAAGCCCTTTGTCTTAATGGGTGTACTTTAGAATTTAAATCTTCCTTTCAGCTGGTGTTTTTACCTGGGTTTTTCTTAAAGGGTTTGAATTTCTTGCCAATGTTTTCTGTGGTTTCTGGCACTGTGAGCTTTCTGGCACTGTCCTTTATGCTAATATGTCCCACAATGCCTTGATAGTTTTTATTCCAGTGGCTTTGTCTTTACTCTCCTTAGAGTTAGGGAAAAATTGGTTTCATCTAGTCTTTTGGGGGGAAACTGTTATTCTTTTGGTGTTTTCCTGGCTCTGTCATAGTTTGGGTGTATGTAATGTCTTGCAGTTATCTACACATTAATAATGATCAAGTACTAATAATATTTGCTTATACATTTTTGTGACATTTCCTTACATAATTGGTGTTTTCTTTCATACTTTTATATTTTGAACTTTTGTTTCTTAGTTAGCAATTGATAAAACAAATCCCATGTGAAAAAGTATTTGAAGCCTTCTCCTTGATTTTAATTTTCAATTTATTCATTCCTGAACTTTCTAATATTTTCTTTATTCATTTTCATATCTTTATTTTTCCACTGTTGTGCAAACACCATTCCAGCAGCTGTTAACATGTGTAAAATTAAATATGTATTGTATTCCCTTTGAAATACTCAACAAAATATTTCTGGTTTTAAATCCATATCTTGATTTACCATTGCTTCTAACCATGACATCACTAACTCTTGAATAGCTACTTGAACTGACTTAAATACTGAACCTAATTCATATATTCCTGTTTTTTGAACTGAGGAATAAATTTCAGAAAAAGAAATCTGAATTGCTCTGTTAATCTACCTATGATGAAAAACTGTATCTTTCCTGTTTGTTGGCCTTCCTGAAAAGACTGTACATTGTTGGGTGAAAACAGAGGTCCCTTCTGTTACCTGTAGTCCTCAGCTTACAATCACAATCGAGTTGAAAGCACAATATTGTTTTATTTCTTTTGCAATTAATATTATTTAACAGGATGAAGAAGAAGCAATAGAGTATGACCACTTTCTTCATCAAAAAACAAGACAGGAGCCATCAGCTGATCTACAACAGTCACCCGCACCACCAACACTAGCATCACCACCAGCACCCACACCACCAGCACCACTAGAACCAGCACCACCAGCACAACCACTCCCACCACTTGAAGTCGGAGAAAGCAGCAAATCCATCTCCTCCACTGAAAGTCTTCCAAAACTTCCTGACTCTGAAGTTTGCAGCAATATAGAAACTTCAAGGACAAGTATGATGGACTGGAAGTATCCAACAAAAAGTTAGGTTGTGAGTACTGTGCAAAACACAGGTTCTCATTAGAGAAAGGTGTTTACATTTCTAGAGAATGGAAAAATTTCCAGGTTGAGGCAGAGGGAAAAAACAGCAATCATCTCAGAAAAAAATGAAAGAACATTTTCAATCAAAATCACACATTATTTGTAGAAAGAACAGTAAAGAATGGGGCAGGATGCTTTAACCAAATCCATAGATAAGTCAACTGGCAAATATTTATCTAGTACTAGCACAATATTTTTTACTGTTTACAATCTGGCATAAAGATGCAAACCATTCTCAAACATTGAAGGGCAGCTAGATTTGCTAGCTGCAATTGGAGTAGATCTGGGAGTAGGCTGGCATTCACAGAGATCCACAGTGAAAATAGTTGAATTCATTGCAAATGAAATTAAAACCACTGTGTTTGCCAGCATTATTGCAAAGAGTCTGAAAGTGTGTTTGATAATTGATGAAATCTCATTGCTATCAATGACAGCAATTGTGATAGTTTTTGTTAAAGTTGAGGATTCAGAATGCCCAACAACCATTTTCATTGAGCTGGTGAAATTGGAGAAACAAGATGCAGAGACCATATGTGCTGCAGTGATGGGAAGCTTACATAAAGTTGGGTTTACCACCGAACATCTGCAGAAGAATTTAATAGCATTCTGCTCCAATGGTGCCAGCGTTATGCTTTGGAGAAAATCTGGAGTCAGCACCAGAATAGCTAAAGAGTTCCCAAACATTGTAATCTGGCACTGCTTGAACTATTGCCTCCAACTTGTGCTGGATGATGCCATAAAAGAAATCAAACAATTGAACCACTTCAAGATATTCCTTGAGAAGATACACACCACTTCCCAGAAATCCTGCAAGAGCCAGATGGAACTTTTCCAAATCTCTGAACAACTGGGTATCAAAACCATGAAGATTGGCAGAGTTTTGGGACCAAGATGGGCTGCCTGTAGTTTAAGGGCAACCATTGTGTGGGGTGCTTATCCCGCGCTACATCAGTTTTTTTCTGGGCAAAGAAAAATTTCCAGGCATGGCTGCCCATTTTGAAATTTTAAATTTTTTGAATGATTTGGTCCTCATGATTGATATTCTAAATGAGATTTCTCTTCTGTCAAATGCTCTGCAGTGGAGAAACACATCAAGGGTGAAAAATTGGTATTGTGATCAATTAAAGCATTTGAAATGCTTAGACGGTGAAAGGGTCCATATGAAAAAAGGTTAATAGAATTATAGCTTCAGAAGCCTTCAAAAACATACAATTAGTTCAAAATCAACTAATTTTCTTGCCCTTCCTCATGAAAATCTTTTGGCAAGCATCATCACCAATTTGAAGAAAAAGCTGATGGATTGCGAACATCTAAAAATAGGTAGCCAATTGCCAGATGCAAACAAATTACAACTTCTTACATATTAGGAGCTGGATTAGTGGAACATTGAAGATGTAGTCATTCCATGGGCAGAGGAAGGATTGGTTGAATTTGGTGAAATGTTTAATTATGAAATTGATTTGAATGACTACAGAGATTCTTTGGAAAATGTACTCAAAGATCCAAAGAACTACAAAATTCCTGACAGTATCAAAAAAGCTGCAGATATTGTCAGGACAATTGCTGACAATTGCTGTTAGTTCAGTTCAGCAGAGGTAGAAAGGGGTTCTCAAAAATGAACCTCATACTTTCAGAACAAAGAACCCACCTAATTGTTCCAAACATTAGCAATCTAATGACAATAAGCGTTGGCATGCCTGTTAAGAGATGGGACCCAATTCCTACAGTCAAAAAGTGGCTCAGAGCACACCATCACATGGCTGATGATCCACAAGTGAAGAGCAAGAAAAGTGCAACGGAGGAGTCTGGAAGCCTAAGAACAATCTGGAAACATCTTCAATCACAAAACCAATAACACAAGTACTTGTGTGTATCTCTTTCATTGTGTTATTCTTATGTAAGGTGTAAGTGCATGTAATTAAAGTCTTCCTTTCTGTGTCTCTTCTTTGTGCAGGTCATTAGAGCAAGGTGGTGAGGTGGTGGTGTTGAAGACCAGCAGGATAATCATCTTTCCTCTGTAAGTAGCTGTTTTATTGTTTTGTGTGCTGGTTTCATCCTAATGCAGTACATGCAATTGAGGAGTTCATTTCTGTGTCTCTCCTTTGTGCAAGCCATTCATTGGAGCAAGGTGGTCAGTGATGTTGAAGACAGGCAAGGACAGTCATCTGTTAGTAGCTCTTTTATTGTTTTGTGTACTTATGTTAGTTTTATTTAAGTAGTAAGTGCACAAATTAATAAATTTCCTTTTTTATATCTTCTTTTGTAGATCATTCATTGGGGCAAAGAATTCAGTGACATCGACTTGGCCACTCCCACCCAGTCACATGACTGCCAAGCCACTCCCACTCAGTCACATGACTACCAAGCCACTCCCACAACCCCTCCCCCAGAATAGGTATTAAAAAATTTGAAACCCACCACCGGTGGAGATGTATAACTGCATATTATCAGCATATAATATCTCATCCCAAACAGAGAGATGACTGCCGGTAGGACCTTCATATAGTAGTTACATTGGATAGAGCACACAACTGATTCCAGAAACATTCTATAACTGACCATCTGAGGAGCTGAACTTCCCCCCCACATTGCAATTTCTCCCACCATGAAATGTTGTCTGTAACTGTTGTCTGAATTCAGGGCATTGCTGCTTTCCTTTAACCAATTTGGAAGGACAGATCCACAATGATCTGGACAAGCCCACCATCGTTACTGTGGCCATGCACTCTGAACTCTCTTCTGATCACAATACCAATTGGCAGAGGAAATCCATAACAACCCCACAATAAAGTCAAACAGCCTGGAAAATGATGTTACTATGAAGCTGGAAATACATGCAATAATTTGCCAATATACCAAGGACTTCATACAGAGAATAATTTTACAATTACTTAATGTCTCTATTCCAGTCTTATCCCCAACCATCTACAGTATAATAATTCTTGCTAGGGTCTCCCAGTATATAATAAGCACTCTGTTTACTTTATTTTGAGGTCAATTACCCCAATGCATTTTGAGAAAACTCATTGAGGAATACACTTCCATTTCATCTAGGTCTTGATAATACATGCCCATCTGCCTCCTGTCCATAGTTTTGTCACAGGAGTGGCATGATTTGTTGCAGTTATTCAGCAACATCAGCTAAGGCTGAAGCATCCAGAGTTGTGATTAGGTGATAAGAAGGCGAAAGGCTTCCAAACTCTCTTTACCTTGAATGGCTTGCCCCACATTTAATTGTTCACATCTTTTTGGGAGTACTCTTCTACACTGAATTCTTGCAAAAAACTACATTAGCTTTTGAAGATCATGACATCTCATTTATCATCCAGAACTGTTTCTGACTGGCTATTTTTAATATTCAATTGCTTATATACTGTCATATTATAAGTGCTCACTGACCACCCAATTTTCTCTGCTGTAATAATGCCAGGAAGAAGCTTTTTGAGAAAGTCTCTCTTTGCAAATTCTTTCCCCAGTCTTAATGGCCTATGAGCAGCCTTTCTATTAGCAGGTTGGCAGATTCTTAGAAGCATATACAGTAGAAAGGAATAATCAAAGAATTCTTATTCTTCATTCATTTTTAATGTGCAATGTTCTTGCTCTGGAGTTGGCAAAAAAGTATGCTGGTATATTACAAAGCTCCAACATACAGGCCCTATTTCATCTTAACAGCAAACCCTGTCAGCAGTCCTGTTCTTACAGTTTTAATGCAGAACAAGTTAAAGAAAGTATTAATGGATTCCCCAGCTCTGATTTCTCTCCCAATTGAGTATCACCTATCAGTGGGGGGGGGGGGACATCAATCACATTCTTAAAGTGTGGAGGGGTAAGGTTAGGCAAATCTACACACCTTTTGGGGTTAGACGGTTCAGTCACCTTTCAAGTTATGAGTGTAAGAAGCTCAGACACTCATAATTAAGCTATTTTTAGACACTTAGGAAATTTTTCCTTAGGATCCAATCTGACGTGCATACTCAGGGAAGTTCTCTCTACATGTCAGAAAGCTTGGAAGACTAAATCTCTTGTTTCAGTGACTGACTCAGATTGGATCCTGCAATATTATCTTGGAACAATTCCATTCATTTCTCCTTAGTTCTAGGTTGCTTCTCTCCTTAATTAGTTTCCATCCATTGTTTTTTGTCTTGCTTTTGGTACTTTGGAAAAGTATTATCTTGTGGCAGCACCTCAAATGTTGGAACACAGCTATTATGCCATCCCAGTTCTTCTTTCAGTAGACTAGACATCAAATTTCTGTAACCATTATTTATACATTTTTGCCTCCAGACCCTAAATCATCTTTATTGTTTTCTCTGCACTCTTTCCAGTGTCCCAACATCTTTTCTATAACATGGTGACCAAAACTGGATGCAATATTCTAAGTGAGATCATACTAAGGCTTTATGAAGTAGTATTAATACTTCATGTTTTCTTGATTCTATCCCTCTGTTAATGCAATCTAGGATTACATTGATTTTGGCTGCCAATGCACACTGCTGGCTCCAAGGCTTTGTGAGTCATGGGCCAAAATTGTTGAAGTTGATCACTCCACTCAGATAAGGACAAAATTTGTGATTTCTCCTGAGGTAATTCAGGAATTGGTACAAAGTCCTGACCAAACACAACTTTAAAAGGGGTCATGCTAGTACTGCTGTACATAGAGTTATTGTACGCCACTTCAGCAAGTGGTAACAGTTCAGCCCAATTATCCTGTTGATAATTGATGAAACACTGGGGGTACTGTTCCAAAACAGAGTTAATCTGTTCGCAAGCCCCATTAGTCTGAGGATGGTGGGCGGAGCTTAGTCCCTGGGTGGAGCCAATCAACTTCAGGAACTCCTTCCAAAAGAGGGAGGTGAATTGTACTCCCCTATCTGAAATTATGAGCTCAGGTACTCCATGTAACCATGAAATAAACAATTTAGCCAACAACTTAGCAGATAGGATTTTGGAACAAGACACAAAATGAACTTGTTTGGAAAACAGGTCGGTGATAACCCAAATCATGGTATTTCCTAGACTCTCTAGGAACTTGACAATGAAGTCCATTGATATCTCCTTCCATGGTGCCCCAGGGCATGCAACACTCTGGAGAAGACCTTGGGGTTTCCCCGGTGGTCTTTTCGTGGCCGCACAGATGGGACAATTGGCTATGTAGGACTCAGTGACGTGCAGTCAGGGGAGGCAGGGGAGGCAGAGCCTCACCACTGTCATCATGAAAAGAAAAAAAATTAAAAGGAAAAAGGGTGAGGTAGTTGCTGTCAGAGTCACAGTGGATGACTCTGCTTAGTGCTTAACTGTTTAAAAAAGCCTCTAAAAAAGTGCCCTCTACAGGAGGAGGCAGGAGAATCATGTGCCTCATTTAGTCTGACTTTATGATCACTTGAGCAGAGTTAAGCAAGGGTTAAAAGCCAAAAAATTCCTTATGTAGATGAGGCACATGGTTCTCTTGCCTCCTCCTGTAGAGGGTGTTTATTTAGAGGCTTTTTTAAACAGTTAAGCAGAGTCATCCATTGGGGACTCTGGCAGCAGCTAACCCAGCCTGACCTCAGCAGCTCTTGCCTTTTTCCTTTTATATTTTTACATTTTCATGATGGCAGGCAAGAGCAGAATTGAAATCCTCTGTGATTGTGAAACATCTGGAAAAGGTATGTGGGTCAGAGGGAGGTGGAGGAATTCAAAATTAATGTAATTTGTAAGTAATTGTAAGTAATTTGTGTGTGTGTGCGTGTGTTTGTTTCTTCACTCAGAGGGAAGGGGGTAGGAGAGGCAGGGAAGGCAACCCACAGGCTTTCTTTCTCTGTGTTGGGGGAGCCCGCCAGCAGAGGCGGGTCTTTTATCCACCTCTGCTGGTGGGCTGGCACTTTCTTTCTTTCTAGAAAGTGGCTTGTTTGAGAAGAGAGGGGCAGCCCGCCAGCTTTTTTTCTCTGTGTCGGGGGAGCCTGCCAGCAGAGGTGGATCTTTTACCTGCCTCTGCTGGCAGGCTGGCACTTCTTTCTTTCTAGAAAGCGGCTTTTGGCCACCCCGCCTCTATGTCAGACATAGCGGTGGGGAGGCCAAAAGCTGCTTTCTTTCTTTTAACAACTGGTTTAAGATCGGTAGGAACATACAATTTAGCTCCCACTCAAGCTAGTCCATCTTTCATGGTGCATTCATTTGAATGTTTCTTGAACCAGTCATCGGACTCAAGACCCTCCTTGAGTTTATTCATTAGGTCTGTAGTGGCATTTAAGCCCACTGGGACTTGGCTCCTAGTAACCATTGGGGCAGCCAGATTTTTTGTTGGGATGACTGGATGAGCTGCGCTCAGCCTAGAGCTGTTGTACTGGGGAAGCCTAAACAAGGCATCAGCCAAAAAGTTCTCCCGCCCCCGGATGTATTTGAGGTTAAAGTTGAAATGATTGAAGTGTTGTGCCCAATGTATTTGTTTAAGTGATAGCTTATACGGCATCTTCAACACTTCCAAATTTTTATGATCAGTCCATACTTCCAAAGGGTGTTTTGCCCCTTCTAGGAAATGTCACCAAGTCATCAGAGCCCATCTGACAGCAAAAGCTTCCTTTTCCCATATAGCCCATCTCCTCTCTGTCTCTGTAAACTTACATGAGGTGTAAGTGCCTTACACCCTTGTAGAAGTGCTCATGCAGAACTTCATTTATTAATTTCATAAAAACTGCTGGTGCCCCCTGCAGACCAAACGGGAGTACTTTGAATTGAAAACATCCCAAAGGGCAGTTAAAAGCAGTTTTCCACTCATCTTCATCTCTGATTCTGACTCTGCAGTAGGCCTCCCTGAGGACCAACTTTGTGGAAAATTTTCCTTTACCCAACTGGACCAACATATCTTTCATAAGTAGGAGAGGGTACAGATTTTCCACACAAATACCGTTAAGGTTTTTGTAGTTCACACATAAATGAAAGGAGCCATCTTTCTTTTCTCTAAACAATACAGGTGCAGCCCCTCATGGCCTAGCCAGCTGTATGAACCCCCGTTTCAAGTTTTTGTCAATAAATTTTCGCATTTCCTCCATTTTGCGTAGGGTCATTGAATAGATTTGGGGTTTGGGGAGTTTTACCCCTGGAGGGATCTTAATGCTGCAATCAGTAGTGTGGTGGGGGTGGGGGTAATTTATCGGAAGCTTTTTCACTGAAAACGTCCTTAAGGTCCCAGTATCCTTTAGGGATTTTCTCTTCCCCCTTAATTTTTTCCTGCGCTGCAGCCGCTGTGATTTCACTTGCAGTCTCAAACAGAAGGTGCAAGATGGTTTAGAAGAGAGGGGAGAAGAAAAAATAGCACCTCTCCCCTTGCCCTCACTCTCTTCGTTGTAAATCCAGTAGCTGAGATAAATCGGGTGGGGAGAAGCAGCAGGAAAAACAGCCGGGAATGATGTCTGAAAACAGGAAGGCTGTTAAGCTGGCAATATGCAGCTGAACAGCATGCAGTCCTTTTGGGAGCAGAGCAGTTACCATGGAAACCAACAGAATTACCCACAGGAAGTACATGGTGCATCTCGGCTGGAGGAATTTAGCACTTTAGCAAGCTCAGATGTTTCAGAGCTTTGGAGGAGGTGGCAGCAGTGGACGGCGCGAAGCAACAGCAAGCTCTGCATCTATGGGTAGTGAAAGCTCTGGACATCAGAGTTATCAAGGTTAAGAGAAAAGTAGCTAATGATGAATTGCTTCTCTGAAGTTCTTCCGAAGTGCAAAAGAATTTGCGTGGGAGGAATTTTTCATCTTTATAGCATTAGGGAAGATGCACGCACAGCTGGAAGGGGCTGGCTGGAGGGGGCTTCCAGACCAACTTCTTCAGCCAAATGTGAGTCAATCCCCCTCCCCCACTTCACTGGTGAAAGCTGCAATGGACTGGAGGACTGGAGTGGAGATAATTACTCCTTCCAAACAGCGATAAATGAAATAACTCATTACCCTGCAACTGAGTTGGAGACAGATTCCCTATCAAAATGGGAAGGTCAACCCAGCCAGCAATTTGGCCAGCATCTTTCACTTGCAAGCCACCAGAAATTGGGCTGCAGCTTGTGAATGAAGCACCACCAAATTGGGCTTTCTTCCCAGCACATGGATGGCAGAGGTGCCACTGGACAACATGGGAAAAACCTCCAAGCCAGTACAGGGGACCTTGGCCCATAACCCCCCACCACCAGCCATTAATGGTTGAATTGCAACCTATGAATAAAGCAACCCCAGGTCATGGATGGGAGAGATGCCAATGGGCAACTGCTCTCCCTCAGCAGATGGCACCATGGTAGATAACTGGGCAGTGGCCAAACCAGAGATTGACCACCCCACTGGTTCCAGTTTTACCTGCAATGCCCCAACAGGTCCTTACCTGAGCTTCCTACAGAGAAGAGTTCTCAACAGTGGAAGAAGAGATGAATGAGGGGGGATGCTGCAGGATGGGTAGCAGAACAACGTGATGAGGCGGTTCCTAAGCTTAGAGATGCAACTAGGTTCCATCCCTCGGGGAAGCCAAAAAAATGCCAGCATTGCTGTCAATTTGGCCACAGAGCATCAGAGTGCTTGGCTCCAGCCCCAATATCACAAACATGTGTATCAACCTCCAGAGCAGTAAAGAGAAGGCTCCAGAAGCTACAACAGAAGAGTCATCTGGGCCAACAACCTCCGGAAGAGGATCCCCAACCTAAGGTGACAAAACGTCCTACCAATGGGGAGGCCTCGGAGGAGGGAAATGCAAAAGATGACCCAATGGTTAGTGCATCCATCCGCCCCTTTACAATAAAATGCAATCTCCAAGTGCCAGAAACTGGAGTGGAAGGGGAAGTTGGGGCAATTGTGGACACCGGCTGCACCTGATGATTAATCAGCATGTCGATTGTGGAGCAACTAAGTATATGTACAAGACCCCTAAACCATCCCATCTGGTTCGAGCAACACTTATCCTCTTCCCCTCATGAAAGATATGCTAAACCACTTGGCAAAAGGCAATATCTTTACCAAGCTGGACTTGAGAGAGGCGTATTACCGCATACAGATCAGAGAGGGAGATGAATGGAAGAGTGCTTTTAACACTCCCCTTAGCAGTTTTCAGTACAAAGTCATGCCATTTGGGCTACAGGGAGCACCTGCAGTTTTCATGCAGTACATAAATGAGGTGCTACATGCCCACCTGTACCGCGGAGTGCCTGTTTATCTAGATGACATCTTGATCTTCTCTGAAATCCTAGAAGAACACTTGAAACTGGTACAGCAAGTCCTGAAAAAACTTTTGGCCGCCAAGCTATATGCAAAGTTGTCAAAGTGTGAGTTTCACAAGACCTCACTAGATTACTTGGGTTATCGCATCTCCAACAAGGGGATAGAAATGGATCCAGAAAAAGTGAAAGCTGTATTAGACTGGAAACCTCCAAGTACTCGCAGACAACTACAAAGCTTCCTTGGATCTGCAAATTTCTACAGGCGGTTCATTCCAACTTTTGCGGAAATTACCCTTCCATTGACTGAGCTATTAAAAACTAGGCCTTCCCCAACGAAGCCAAAAGCAAACCAACCTCTGAAATAGACAATGGACTGTCAAAAAGCCTTTGAGAAATTAAAACGACTCTTTGCCCAAGAGCCCATACTGCAACACCCCGACCCCAAGCGACCATTCATAATCCAGACAGATGCCATTGATTTAGCAATAGCTGCAGTGCTACTATAAAAGAATAGAGAGGGCCACCTCTTGCCATGCGTGTACATCTCCAAGAAACTCACCACTACTGAAAGAAGGTGGGCCATTTAGGAGAAATAGGCATTTGCGATCAGGTGGAGCCTACTCACATGGAGACATCTCTTGGAAGGACCTGGACTGATCATAAAAACCTTGAAGCTATCCATGCCCATTGAAGATTATCTCCCAAACAAGTTCGCTGGGCACAATACTTCCAAAGGTTCAAATTCAACATTAAACACATCCCTGCATGGAAGAACCACAGTACGACAGCTGTGTTCAACCCATCATTTCTTCCTCTGACCAACAGGTGGCCCAGGTCACCACCCGATGCCAAGATAAGCTGATGACAGAGTTCAAAGCAGCACTCCCGGCAGACCCGTGGTTCAACAATAACAAGGACATCCTAACGAAGAGCGGTGGTTTAGCCTGGAAGGGGTCCAAACTGTACGTCCCTGCGGGGTTGAGGCTGGAAGTCCTACAGCGAAGCCATGATGCAAAATTAGGCGGCCACTTTGGATTCCTAAAAATGCTCCACCTTGCCAGGCATCAATTTTGGTGGCCAAGGATGAAATTGGAGGTGGAAGGTTATGTAAAAAAGCTGTGCTACTTGCGCAACAATGAAAACACAACCGGGAAAGCCCCCTGGACTACTACGGGTGGCCAGCCCTAGCCGACCATGGGAAGCGATCGCAATGGACTTCATCATCGAACTCTTAGACAGCAGTGGAAATAGAGTAATCTGGACAGTTATTTATTTGTTTTCCAAGCAGGAGCATTTCATTGCTTGCTCAGGGCTGCCGTCCGAAAAGAAATTAATGAAAATGTTTGTGAAACACATTTATCGCCTGCACAGGGTGCCCAAGAGGATCATGTCAGACCGCGGACTTCAGTTCACTGCCAAGTTCTGGAGAGAATTCCTGAGATCCATTGGGTCCACACAAGGACTCAGCTCAGCATTTCATCCCAGCACGAACAGCTTAGCGCAGAGGGCCAATGCAATGGTGGAACAATACATCCTGCATTATGTGGACTATTAGCAAGACAACTGGTCGGACTTGCTACCTTTTGCCGAAGTGGCGTACAACAATGTGGTCCACAGCAGCACTGGATTAATTCCTTTTCCAGATTACCAGTGGCATGGAATTTGTTCCCATGCCTGAACTTCCTAGATAACCTCCCTCCTCCATGTCTCCGAATGAATGGATGGACACACTAAAGAAAGGATGGGGAAATATGAAGAAGGCTCTAGCAGATGCGGCAGAAGCCTACAAGAAGCAAGCTGATAAACACCACTCACTCCAACCCCCCTTTTGTGTGGGGGACAAAGTTTTTGTATCTACCAAATACATAAGATTAAGAATGCCTAGTAAGAAATTGGGCTCAAAATTTCTAGGTCCATTTCCAATGGAAAAGATAATTAATCCAGTTAAGGTTTGACTCAGTCTACCCAGAATTCTAGGGAAAATTTACCCAGTATTTCATTGTAGTTTGTTGAAACCAGTAATTGAGTCCAGCATAAGACTGTCCACCCAAGCTCCCCCTCCTCCTGTAGTGGTAGAAGGGGAAACACATTATGAGGTGAAAAAAAATCTTAGATTCCAGGCTATATAGGGGTCGCTTACAGTGTTTAGTGCATTGGAAGGGGTACCCTTTGTCCGAAGCCATTTGGGTGAAAAATTGGGACCTAAAGGCGGATAGGTTAATAAAACAATTCCTTGAGAAGTTTCCCAATAAGCCAAAGAGTCCCCCTGGGTGGGGGTGGGAAGAGGTGGTAAAAAAAATTTATACTAACTTTGATGTTCTCTTTTCAGGAAACGTTTTTCTTCTGAGGAGAGGCTGCTTGTCAGGCCTGTAGTTATGTTCCTTTTAAGATCTTTGGCCTGCCACACTTTCTATTATTTCACTATGCTGTTTCATTAGTGTAGTAATTGGGAGGGGGAAATAGAAAGGAGTAGAATTGTGGAATGTGTTGTTGTCATTCCTTTCTAGAAGCCAAGGTCATCTTTTGTCTCCGCACCTCTGCACCTGACCGGAACCAGCTTCTGTCTCATTAGTTTTAATAGAAGGAATTTTTAGAAAATGGAGCTAAAGTTTAAATATACCTACAGTTGTAAATTCTCTGGTATTTGCTCTGCCTGCTTTTTGCTCAGATGTAAATCAAACATTGTGCAGGGGTGACCGTGAGCCTTGGTTTCTGCAGAAAAGCAGAACGAGTCCCGGGCGCAGAGTGTGCCGAGTTGTGGGGGAGCTCACACCTTCCACACCCCAGAATTATCTCCTGGGGGGGTTAATGGAGCTCTCCCCAAGCTCAGCAGCTCTCCCCTTTCCTCTTCACCCGAGGAAAGGGTTACCAAACTGTCAGATGGCTGATATATGCTATCCAAACAGTGTAACGCGATCTCGGGGCTGGAGCTACTCAAAAGAGCGGCTCTTCAAGCTGCACGAGCCACCGGAAGCCCCGCAAAGTAAGACATTTCAAGGACTCTGAAAATGATGGTGGGATGAGCACGGATTTTTTATATAGGTGCTCCTCTGAGTACCATCAGTAGCTGGACTGGAGTGAAAAGCTTGAAGTTGGAAGATTGTAGTGAACTTGGAAAAAGAATTGTTAACTTTGTTTGGGAAAGAGCCTTGGATTCTTTATAGTAGCAGTGTTTACTATCTGAAGGAAAAGATCAATACGATGATGTTGCAACAGGAAAAAGAGGATTTTAAAAAGGCAGAACCAACAGCCGTGGGATTTCAAAAATGCAACTGTGGAAAGGAAAACACCCAGAAAGTGACATAACTGAACAAAGATTAATGGATCAAAGATGTTTTATCATCCATAATAAAGTTTTCACAGATATGGAAATGCAACATCTAGAAATATTGGCTAAAAAGAAAACAACAAGTAACGATGAACAAGCGGAAGAAACTGCTCCAACACCTGAACAAACTGACTATCCAGTGGAAGAAACCAACATACAGGATAAAGATCCTCCTGTGCAACAACTCAAAAGGGTAGAGCTGAATGATCTAGCAAAAATGCTGAAAGAAAAGTTTGAAAACCACATCAAAGAAAACATAGAAAGAAAAAGATTCCATAGAATTCGCAAAGTGCATAGCAAATAAGTGAAAGATCTGTTAACTGCTGTGAACAACATGTTAACTTCCATCCCATCCAGCACACTATATGAAACCAGCCAATTAATGTATAGCACAGCCGCCGTTATAACTGCAGAACTGGGTTATAAAATACCAAAAAAGAAACCCACTGGAACACCAAAGTGGAAAATTCAACTTGAAAATAAAATAAAAAACCTAAGAGTCATTGGAAAAGGAATACATTAGGAGGTCTGCAAAATATTCAAATCAAAGCTGAATGCTGGAAACATAATTAAAGCCATTAATACATGGGCAGTTCCAGTGATATGCTACTCAGCTGGAATCATCAACTGGATCTTGGCTGAACTGGAAAACCTGGACCGGAAAACACACACACTTTTGAATATGTACCACGTTTACATCCACAAAGTGACATCGACAGGTTGTACCTGCCAAGAAAAATAGGGGGCAGAGGGCTATTGCACATCCATCAAACTGTAGAAGAAGAAGAAGAAAGTTTGAATGATTATGTGAACCAAAGTACAGAAAAATTGCTACAGGCTGTGAAAATGGAGAACATTATAAAAACAACAGAAACAAAGGCAGAATATAAGGAAAAACAGCTGGATGACAGATTAAATAGATGGAAAACCAAAGCTTTGTATAGACAGCACTTGAAAAACATTGAAGGAAAATGTGATGACAACTTGACATGGGCATGGTTTAAAATGGGAACCATCAAGAAAGAAATAGAAGGTTTAATACTGGCTGCTCAAGAACAAGCACTACAAACTAACACCATGAAAGCAAAGATACAAAAATCCACTGATAATCCAAACTGCTGACTTTGCAACAACAAAGTAAAAACTGTTTCACATTTAACATGTGAATGCAGCAAAATTGCACAAACTGATTACAAAGCTAGACATGACCGAGTTGCTAAATTAATCCTCTGGTCATTATGTAAAAAATATGACTTACCTGCATCCAAAAGGTCATGGGACCACGAAGTGGAAAAAGTTACCGAAAATAAGAAGGTGAAGATCTTGTGGGACTTTCGAATACAGACGGATCGTCATTTGGAACACAACATACCAGATATCACAGTTGTAGAAGGCTGAAGCATGCAGTTTATTGATATCACTGTACCAGAAGACAGCAGAGTTGAAGAAAAAGAACTGGAAAAAATCACGAAATATTGCGACCTGGCCATCGAAACTACTACAGGCTATGGATGAAACATGTAACAATGATACCCATTGTCATCAGGGCACTTGGTACCATGTCCAAGAATTTTGCAAAACACATAAAGAAATTGCAGCTTCCTGCAATAACACTAGCGGAACTGCAAAAAACTGCACTACTAGGAACATCATTACTTGGCTGATACCTAGGATGCTGGCAGCAACCCATATCAATCATTAGCACCAATCAATGGTATTTCAGGCTTTCCTGGAAGGCTTCCTGATCAATCCAGAGCTCTATTATCGGCTAGACAGGCCTTCAGGAAAGCCTTGCCAACTGCAGAACAAATGGGCCAAGGTGTGCAAGGCCTGGCTGCAACTATCTGAAGGTAAATAGTAGGGCCACTCCACCTCTCCATCCCCATCCTAGCTTAATTTTTACCTCTGCACCCTGGAGCGGGCAGGTCTTAATTAGGGCTTATTTTGGGGAGGGGGGCTTATACTGAGCACACGTGTAAAAATCAAGCTACTTTCTGAGTAGGTTGTATTTTTGGGAAAACATGGTGAGAGAAACAAATCTTGCAAGTTTACAAGGCAGATGGCATGGGGAACAAAGCTGTTACAGAATCTGGTAGTCCTGCTAGAAATATTTCCCAGAGGAGAGCAACAGAAACAGACCATGAAGTGGGTGTGTAATGTCTCTAACAATGAATTCAGGCTGTATGCTAATTGCTCACAATCCTATCTGGCTTCCCCCATTGACTTTGCTTGTTGGAAGCCCCCCTAGGAAGGTCATAAATGGCAAACAAACAACTATTAATGGGCAAATGCCAAGCAAACTGTTAATCAGCAAATCCCTAGCTAAGCAAGAAACATAAGATAGTAAACTCAAGCAGAAGCTCTGGAAGCATCAGCCTCACATAAAATGAATTCAAAAGATGAAAAACTTTTGGGCAGATCCCTTTCTGTAATGTCCTGAAAATGTCTTACGGTATCCTCTGGCTTCAGATACAATAGAAAATACTATTGCGGTAGATTCTCT
Organism: Thamnophis sirtalis; assembly: GCF_051295495.1. Lineage (NCBI taxonomy): Eukaryota > Metazoa > Chordata > Lepidosauria > Squamata > Natricidae > Thamnophis > Thamnophis sirtalis. Next base: position 112,417,295 of record NW_028261385.1, on the reverse strand, counting down.
TAAGCATATATATGTAATATGGAAAATTCTAACTCCAAAACAGGAAGAGCAACTACAAAAACATCTTTCTCAGTCTTTTCTCTACCACCACCCTTGGTTCAGTGGTGGGTTTCAAATTTATGTGGATATGGCTTATTTTGTGGGCCTGGCTTGGCAGTCATGTGACCAGGTGAGAGTGGCTTAGCGATCATGTGACTGGGTGGGTGTGGCCAACTTAGCCATTCATTTTGCCAATTTAGCAGTCGATTAACCAAAAGCACAGCATTTCCATTATTCTTAATACTGCATGAAGTTTTTGCTCTAGGTTTTTTTTTTACTAGGGGGAGAGGTTGGCAATGCCTGGGGATTTCTGGGAAGTTATCCTCTGTTTTAGAGGCACAAAAATAACCAAGATGATTTAAGGTCTCTTGCTGGAGAGGGGTTGGACTAGATCAGTGGTCCCCAACCCCCGGTCCGCGGACCGGTGCCGGGCCGTGGAGTACCTGGCACCGGGCCGCACAGCGGCCGGGGGCCATGCAACGGCCGACTCTTCACTCATGCAGCGCCGTCGCCGGAGGGTGGGAGCTGCGCGGAAGCACAGGAGCAAGTGAGGTGAGGAGGAAGAATCCCCCGCTACTACACCACCTCCGCCCCCTCCCTGAGTCAGCCGTCCCCTCAGTGAACGCCTCCGCCTCTTTCTCCTTTCTCACCTCAGTCGGCTCACCTGGAAGCGAGGCGAGGAGGGGGCGGACCATGCGCTGGAAGCGGAGCCCTTGGAGGCCCTGGCGGCTTCCCTGCCCGGCCTTGGCTTGTGAGAAGGAACGGCGGGAGAGGTAGAGAGAGAGAGAGAGAGAGAACGTCGGGCAGCCGAGGGCGGGGGGTGTCTTTTGAGGGGAGATGGGGGTCTTGCCCACCCCTTCCCTGCCTCCCGCCCGCTCCAGTTGCCGCAGCCAGGGGTGGGGGCTCGGTGCCTGAAGTCTCTTGCCTCTCTTCCAAAATTTCGCCAACGGGCATCGGTGAAGCGCGCTCTTTCTCTTCCTCACAAAACACATTTCCTTTCCCCCCACGCGTAGTTATTGGCGATATGGACTCTTGGAGGCTGCGCTCCCGGGTCGCATTTCCTTTTTGCAGCCCACGAGAATGCCTGGTTCTGAGCCTCAAAAAACGAGAGTTCTCTTAAGGCTGCAAAAAAGGAATATACTTTGGTCCTTGAAGCGCTTTTCCTGTTATTTGGACATTATATATATACGTACGTACATACATACGGTATGTATATATGCATGCATGCATGCATGTATGTATGTATGTATGTATGTATGTATGTATGTATGTGTATATATGTATGTGTATATATATATATATATATATATAGATAGATAGATAGATAGATAGATAGATAGATATAGATATATAGATATATAGATATAGATATAGATATATATAGATATAGATATAGATATATATAGATATATAGATATATAGATATACATATATAGATATATGTATGTCTGTAGTCCATAATATAGTGATGATTTTCAAAAAAATTAGTTGAGCACATGGAATCTTTTTTCTTTTAGTATATTTTGGAGGTGGGGGCCCACTTTGTTATTTAAGATAGTATCTCCTTTTATATATGGTAGTGAAGATACCTAATACTCCCACCCCCTATTTCCCCCACGACAATCAATGTGTCGTCACGAACAATGCCCCCCCACCCCTGCGCGCGCTCAGCGGGCCACGGTAAAATTATCAAAGGCTGACTGGTCCGCGGCGATAAAAAGGTTGGGGACCACTGGACTAGATGACCTCTGAGATTCCTTCTAGCCCTGGATTGCTGTGCTGTTCCAAAGCATCCTCTGAAGTCTGCGTCTAGTGCCAGGTTTGTGGTCCTTCCTTCCACCCTTTTTCTCTCTCTCCTCCCTCCATCTATCCATCCATCCGTCCATATCTCATTCACTTTCCCTTCCCTTCCCTCTTTCTCCCTTCCCTTCCCTTCCCCCCTCCCTCCCTTCCTCCCTCCCTTCCTGTGAAGAGCCTCAGAAGGTCTTTGGTAGGAGGAAGTAAAGCCAGACTTTTTGAAACTGAGAACATGCCCATTGATCATATGGCATTTTTAGAACTCCACTATTGATTAGCTTAGCCTGAGCAAGGATAGCTAGCCGCACTTTCAATAAGCTCTCAACTCAAGCTCCATGCAAGAGGTCTTCAAACTTGGCAACTTTAAGACTTGTGGCCTTCAACTCCCAGAATTCCCCAGCCATTCTGGGATTTAAAGTCTTTAAGTCTTAAAGTTGCCAAGTTTGAAGACCTCTGCTCCATGCACTTGAGGATCCCCAAAATTGTGAGGATTTTTTTCTTTCTACCATTTTTGCTCCCAGGGGGCTGCAGGGAGGCTTGCTAGGCACCCCCTATGCCCCCCCTAGGAACCAAAATGCGTGCCTAGCAGGGCTCACTGAAGCCCACTGGGAACCAAAATGGATGTGGGGCCCCCACACCTATTTTGGGCCTAGCAGAGCTCCCTGAAGCCCCCTAGGACCAAAATGTGGCTCGTGGGGACTCCTGGGAGGGGCAGGGGAAGGTAAGGTTGTGAGCCCAGTGGGGATGGTGAAGGGGGCACAGTAAGCTCTGGAAAGGGGGGGCTAGCGAGACTTTCCTGTAGGCAGGAGGAGGCAGCTCAGTTGGGGTGCAGGGCAGGCATCACATGGCAGCTTAGGCAGACAAGGCAGCTTAGGCAGGGAAGCTGCCCGGGAGGTAAGGAGTGAGTGGGTGGGGTGGGTGGGCAGGGTAAGTGACCCGGAACCAGTTTGGGGGTGTGGCAGGCCTGGATCGCTGCCGGGTCTAGTGACCCAGGCTACCAAGTTACTACCTATTCGGCTGAACTGGGCCGAACCGGTAGGAACCCAGCTCTGCCTTCATTGCATCCCAAAGTGGATAATACTATGCATTTATGGGTGTAGGATTATATTAAAACTTAAAGCTTAGAAGGTATCAGTTGGTATGTGATGTTCAAACTAACTAATTGTAGTGCATTATTTCTTTACTTTGCTTTTTTTTTGACATATTTTTTTTTCCCTTCTACAACACCTTACAGTGATTACATCAACATTGTTATGTCATCATACCTGTACATGTATATAATATTTCGCTTCTATATTTACACACTTTATACACAATTCTAAATATATTTTTATATATTGTTGTTGTTTTTTTGGCTTAATTAATTTTGTTTCTGTTTTGCAGTCATTTGTACCAATTGTTCCAAATTTCATAATATTCCAACTCTTCTTTATCTTTTAATTTCAGTGTTAATTTGTCCATCTCTGCACAATCCAAAGTTTTTTTTATCACTAATTTGTCCGAGGGGGTATCATTTTGTTTCCAGCATTGGGCAAATGCTATTCTAGCTGTAGTTAGCAGATGTGTTAATATGTACTTAATTTCCTTTGTATATTTCTCTTTGATTATTTCCAGCAGAAAAATTTCGGGTTTGTATTTTATCTGTTCTCCTGTAATTTCTTGCACCCATTTCCAAATTTTTGTTCAATATTTTTGTGTTTCTGGGCAGGTCCACCATATGTGATAATAGGTCCCTTGTACTTTTTTACACTTCCAGCAGATCGGCTTCATGTTTGGGTACATTTTAGCTGATCTTGTTGGTGATAAATGCCAACGATAAAACATTTTGTATATATTTTCTTTAAGTGCTGCTGCACGTGTTAGTTTATAATTTGTGTTCCAAATTCTTTCCCAATCCACTAGATCTATGTTGTAACCAAAGTTTTTGGCCCACGCTATCATGCAACCTTTAGCTTTTTCTTCTTCTAATGTTACTTCTAATAAATATTTGTAAATTTTTGTTATGAATTTATTTTCCGGGCCAATTAAAATTTTATCTATTTGTTGCAATTCTGTGTATATTCCATATTCTTTTACATCTTTTTTGTATCTTGATTGTAGTTGGAGATATGGCCACCAATCTATATTTATATTTTGCTCCTTTAATTCTGGATTTCAGATTCCCTTGGCTGTCTAAAATTTCACTATATCTAACCATTTTCGATAGATCTAGTGTATTGGGATGTGTCATGGTTTCCATAGTGGAAATCCATGTCGGTATTTTCATGTAATGTTTTTCTCTAATTTTATTCCAGACCTGTATCAGTGCATCTCTAATATAGTGTCTGTGAAAGTATTTTTGTTTCTTTTTACCCTCTTCCCATAGAAAAAAATGCCATCCCATTTGCAAATCGTGGCCCTCTAATGTTAGTATTCTTTTATTTTTTAAATTTATCCAATCCCTGATCCATGTTAGTGCTGCTGCTTTGTAATAAAGCTCCCAGTCCAGGAGTCCCATACCACCTCTGCTTCTGTCATCCTGTAGAGCTTTCAACTTTATCCTGGCTTTCTTCCCTTGCCATATAAATTTTAATATAATCTTTTTCAATTCAGTAAAAAAAAATGTCCTAATTTTATGGGGATTGTTTGAAATAGATATAATAGTCTGGATAGTACATTCATTTTTATCACTGCTATTTTCCCTATTAATGTTAGTTGTAATTTCCCCCATAGTTCTAGATCTTTTTTTATTTGTTGTACTAATTTTGTATAATTATTTTCTTTTATAGTTGAGTACTTTGTAGTTAGCCATATTCCAAGATATTTAACTTTCTTTGTCACTTGCAGTCCTATTATTCTTTCTAATTCTTTATTTTGTTCTTCCTTCAAATTTTTAGTTATCATTTTAGTCTTTTCTCTATTAATCTTTAACCCTGCTACATCTCCATATTTTCCTAGTTCTCGCATTAAGCTATTTCCTGTTTCTAGTGGGTCTTCTATTATGAATACCAAATCATCTGCAAAGGCCTGGATTTTATATTCCTCTTTTTTAATTTTAGTTCCTCTTATCTCCGAATTTTGTCTAATTCTTATTAAAAGACTTTCAAGCGTCAGGTTAAAGAGCAGAGGTGATAATGGGCAATCCTGCCTTACTCCTTTCATTATTTTAAAGGTCTCTGTACTTTCCCCATTTAATAATATATTTGCCTTTTGGGTGGAATATATTGTTTCTATTAATCTTTCAAATTGGTCCCCTAATTTCATATTCTTAATTTGTTGTATCATGAATTCCCAATTTAAATTGTCAAATGCCTTATCCAGAAAGATGAGTGAGTGCCACTTGTTTCTCTGGATGCGCCTCATAGTACTCTAAAATATTTGCCTATTAATCTAGTGTTATTCCTGATTTGTCTTGTTGGGAGAAATCCATTTTGGTCTGGATGTATATAGCCATTTAATAGTTTTTTCAATCTCTCCGCTATTATTGTTGTGAATATTTTATAGTCGGCATTCAACAACGAGACTGGCCTATAGTTTTGAATCTGTTTTTTATCTGCACCTTCTTTAAATATTAATGTAATATGTGCTTCCCTCCATGAGTCTGGTATTTTTGCTTTCATCAGTGCCTCATTATACATCTCCAGCATCAAGGGTTCTATCGATTCATTCAATTCATCTATTATTTTGTACCATTCTGCTGGGAATCCAGCTGGGCCTGGCGTTTTATTATTTTTCTGTTTCTGAATCACCTGTTTCAATTCTAGTTTTGTTAATTTTTTTGACAACATTTCTTTCATATCTTCTGCTATTGTCGGGGTTTCTTCTCCATTTAAATATTCTTTTATCTGTTTTCCGTCTACTTGTTCCCCTTTATACAGATTCTCAAAGTACTTGTATGCAATCTTTTTCTTCCCTTCTATTGTATGTTGTAGTTCACCAGTTTCCTCTTGAAGTTGATATATTAATCTTTTTTTCCCTTTCTTTTCTCAATCTATATGACAGCCACCTCCCCGGTTTATTTGCTTGCTCAAAGAAGTTTTGTTTTGTTAGTTTTAGGCCCTTTACCATTTTTTCCTGGTCTAATATATTTATGTTTTGCTAACATCCGATCCTTTCTAATTTTGTCACTTTGTGGCTTATTTTGTAATTCTATTTCTAAATTTTTGATTTCTTCCTGTAATATCTTCTGTTGTGCCCATTTTTTTTATTTCTTTTTGCTGAATATGCTATAATAATTCCATGGGAATAAGCTTTCATGGTGTCCCATAAATTTTGTATAGATGTCTGTTCTTTTGTGTTTTCCTTAAGCAATAATTCCAATTAGTTTCTACATTTTTGAATAAATTCTTTTTCTTTTAATATTTGCAAATTTAATATCCATCTTTGCCTAGTCTTTTTCCCCCTTTCCAGATTATTTTAATGGGGTTGTGATCTGCCCAAGTATTTGGTAATATTTCAATTGTATGTATTTCTGCCCCAATTTCTCCATTCATCCATGCCATATCAATCCGTGACCAAGATTGGTGTGGGTTGGAATAAAAAGTAAATTGGTTTTTTTTTCTGGTTCCATTTTTCTCCAAATATCTATCAAGTTTAATTCCTCCATCATCTCAAAACTAGTTGTTGGTAATACTTTTTTTATTTTTAGTTTTTTTGTCACTTATGTAATCTTTTTTATTGTCTACTATGGCATTATAATCTCCTATTATACAGATATTCCTCACTCCAATTTCTCTAATTTTTTCATGTATTTTTTTTTATAAAAGTCCTTCTGATTTTCATTTTCGGCGTATATTGCTACCAGTAGTATTGATTTTTGATTTCTCCATATCTCTATCATTAATATTCTTCCCTTTGGGTCTGCATAAATTAAAGTTGTCTTTATCCCAACTTTAACATATATCGCTATCCCTTTTCTCTTTTCTTCTGCTGATGCTGCATACAATTTTCCTAATTTAGGACATTCCAGATATTTTATATCTTGTTTTTTAATGGATGTTTCCTGTAAGAATATTATATCTGCCTTTTGTTTTGTTAATTTTGCCCAGATATGCTTTTTTTTTGTTGGCGAATTTAAACCATTAATATTTACTGACAATAATTGAATTTCTTCTTCCATCCTCCTAATTCTCTACCTGTCTTTGTTTTTTTATTAACTCTAGTTTCTTTTTTGGCTCCTTGTTTTTGGTCTCACTTCCTTCTCTCTCTGTTGTTCTTCCTCCTCCCTATTACCCTCTCCTTGTTCTTCCCTTATTCTCTGTTGTCGTTCTTCCTGGCTTCTATATTCCATCTCCTCTTTACTACTCTGTTCCTCTTCTGGGCCTACTAGTTGCTCATATAAATCCTGTGCCTTCTCCAGATTGTCAACTTTAATCCTTTTCTCCTGTCAAGTTACCAACATCCCTTCAGGTACCAACCACCTAAATAGTATATGTCGTTTCAGTTGTGTCGCCAGGAATTGATATTCTCTCCTTTGCTCCCTCATTCTTTGCTGGATTTGTTTCAGGGTTTGTATCTCTTTCCCTTTGTACATCATTGGCTCATCTCTTGTTATTTTATAAATATATTTCTTAGTTTTTTCCTCGCGAAACTGATGTGTACTTCTCTGGGGAATCGGTGTTTTCTGGCATAATTGGTGCTTACCCTGTATATATCGTCCAACTCATTTAGAATCTCATGTCTGTCTCTTTTTAACATCTCTGCTATTAATCCAGACATTATCATTGGTAGATCTTCCTCTTTTGTCTCTGTTACATTCTGGAATCGAAGGTAAAATGCTGCACGGTCCATTTCCAGGTGGATGAGAGAGTCTTCTAAATTTTTGCTTGATGTTTTCATCTGCTGTTCAACTAAGTCTAGTTTCCTCTCTGTTCTGTTCTTTTTTCTACTGCTTTTATTGACTGTTCATTTTTTCCAGTGTTTGTTGTATAATTCCCATTTTGTCATCTAATTTCTGTATGTCATTTTTAACTTCATTTTTCATTTCACTCATCTCTATTTTAACTTCATTCATATCCATTTTCATTTCATTGTGGTTTTTAGCTACTGCCTCTTGAAGCTTAATCATAGTTTCTTGGATAATTAGCAGTGTTGTCTGCACATTTTTAATGTTCGTTCCAGAATTTGGTTTTTCCATTGTAGTCATTTCTTCAGTTGACCTTTGGGATGCTGGAGAAGCACTCAATACCTTTGTCGCTGGATTTGTCACTGTGTTGACAATTGTCTTTTCCCCAGATCTCAGAGCTGTTGTTGTGATATTTGCCATCTCTTTTACAATTTTATCTTGTTATTTTAATATCTTATATATGTTATCCCAAATTAACATCCAGAATCTTTCCCTTTGACTCCTTAACTTAGCCTGTTCTATCTATATTAATATACAAACAGTAGTCTTAAAGCAGTATAAGCAACTTAAATAATATCTCTATATATCTCTAAGTTATTCAATAATAACTGGTAATAGTAAAAAGAAGAAAACAAATAGAGAGGGGGAAGGACAGAGAGAGAAAGTCTCAGTGCTCATTCATATCAACAGTACTATATCTTAAAGGTGCGATTATTTCATTATATCCTTAGTATGATTACTGGAATTTAACAGATAGGCATTTATAACATAAACATACATATATGGATATCCACAAGCTTTCCACTTACTTGTTTATGAATATGAATATTGATTTAAGTACTTATTTGTAGGTATTATAAATATTATATATAGATATTGTATATAATTGTAACTTATTTCATTAAACTATTAATACAGTCAGTTCATTCACCACTTTTACTTTAAGTTCTGGATTGAGTTACTTTTCTTTTCAGTCTTTGCAGAATTGTCCATGTTCTTCTGTTCTAAATAGTTCTAAATAATTTCAGCACAGCTGTTGCATCAGCCTCTTCCCTTTCTGTTTCGTCGCTCTTCTCTTCCTAAGTACTGTCTGTCAACCGCTGCTCTCAAGCACACCACAGTTCTCCAAGTCCTCCTTCTTTCTCAGTTTCTTTCCACTATTTGAATCTGTATGACTTAGAGTCAGTTCTTGCTCTTTCTTGTTGTCTCCCCTCCAATCGATCGCTCACTTATGCTAAATAATTTTTCGGGCTGGTCTTTGCCTTTAAAAATCTGTTGCTCTCCCTCCTTCAAGTGGCCTCTCGGTTATAGGGCTCTCTCACCCAATTTCTGGAGACTCACTATTTTGCCCATTTGCCTCTGCAATCTTCCCTTTCTGCCCACACTCACCACTGTTTCACTTGCAAGCCAAACCGCTAATCCACTCAGTGACACAACAACAAGTTGATTAAATTCTTCCTTCCCCTTTTAGACAGTTTGTCGAAACTTCAAGTCCGCCATTGAAACAAGGCAGACACTTACATGCCGGATTAAAAGGGGATCCCCATGTCGTAACGGGGGGTCGCCCTCCACCTCATTAGTCCTAGGGTTTCCCTACTCCTCCGCGTCTCTCTCCAAGATCAGCGTACTCCCAAAGGGATCCTCCAAACATGTAGATTGGGATAAGAAGTCAGAGCCCTGATTTCTTCCCCACACTCGTCTCAACGTCACCACCCTTACTTTCTTAAAGTACATAAGATTACGTTTTTGAAGTTCTCATTAAAAAAAAGTAAAATTGCAAATATTTTCAAAGGCAAACCTGTATAGGGGATATCTGAATGACTTGTTCATATTTGGAGTCTAAAGCATCTTTTCCTTAATAGGCTTACAGCTGATACAGACTTAGAAAAAAGCAGTTACTGCCACTGATGTTTCCATGCTCACATTAATTCATAAAAATGTTTAACAAGTATGCCATTTTATGCATTGCAAGCATAATGGCACATATTGTATTGACCAAAGCAGGAAACAGAAAGTTTATTAAAAATCATGTCTCTATCACACAGAAACTGAAGCATGTTATGCCCACAGAACTTCCCCTGGGATAAACAGATACTCATACTTCTTCCATGCATACTGTTTAAAGTCTAGCTATTTTTATTAACAAAAGCTGGCTATTTTGAGTTCTCTGGGAAAGAGCAAGCAAATTGTCTTGCTTCCCACTAGCCAATGAAGAAAGTGAAGGAAAGCAAAATTGTCAGGTTTTTCTGCTGCCTCATCAATCCTACTGGCAGTGCTGCTGCTTCAATTCCTTCACCCCATACTCCACCACCTGCCTGGTTGCTGCCTGCACCTCCTGCCTCTTTCCTGTTTGTTTGTTTGTTTGTTTGTTTGTTTGTTTGTTTGTTTGCCTGCCTGCTCGTCATCAAAACTTCCTCCTCAGCTTCATAATCATTACTGGCAAGAGAAAATAAGTGGTGTAATCAGCTATCTAGTTTTGAGGTTGCAACTACATGTGCAGAAGCACCATTTTAAGAACTATTTCCTATTGGTCTCCTTGCAGTGAGTTAAATCAGGCTCATTTTTCAGATACACAGGTTTTGAAATGGTGCTTCTGCATCTGTAGCCAAAATATTGATTGGCTGTAAAAGCTTTCCTTCCTGGCTGGAATAAGTACTTGGGAAATTGCTTTCCCTCTCAACAAAAGAAGGCAAACTTTGCTCCTATCCTTTGAATCAATAAACAGGGAAATGAGGAGAAAAGTGCCTTTGATGGGAAAGGGTGCAAAGGAACAGAAAATTTCATTTGTACCAATAGGCACTGTGGGGATGATCCCAAACCTAATAGAAACAAGATGAATCAGAATAGAGATGGAAGCAACCTAGGAGCTCAAGCAGGAGACCCAGTATCAGTGATGGCGAACCTTTTTTGGCTCATGTGCCAAAAGCAGGGGGAGCACAGGGGGGTTGTCCGAGGGCATTCCACACATGCTTCCCCCCTCTGCGTGCATGCTCCCCCCTGCTTTTGGTGCTCTTTCTTCGCCCTCCCCAGGCTCCAGAGGCTTCCTAGGAGCCTGGGGAGGGCAAAAACAGCCTCCACCCCAGAGGCCCTTAGGAGGCTTTAGAAGCTTTCCCGAAACCTCTGGAGCATGAAAAACTGGCCCTAGGGGCAAACCAGAAGTTTGTAGGGCCGTTTTTTGCTATAGAGGGTGAAAAATGGCCTTACGGCCAAACCGGAAGTCACTTCCTGTTTGTTTGTAGGGCCGTTTTTTGCCCTTTGGAGCCTTCAGGGAAGCCTCCTGAAGGCTCTGGAGGGCAAAAAATGGGAAAATGTTCTCTAAATTGGACTTACAAGAGGCATATTATTGCATCAGAATAAGTGAAGGGGATGAATGGAAAACTGCCTTCAATATCCCATTAAGCTGCTACCAGTTTAAAATACTCTAATTCAGATTACAAGGTGCCCCAGCTGTTTGTAGGCAGCTAATAAACGAGGTGATCCATGAACATTTATACAATGTTTGTATAATGTTTGATTTACCTTGATGACATTTTAATATACATGGAAACGAAAGCTGAGCATGTAAAACTAGTCTAACCGATCCTAAACAAACTGCACTCCACAAAGCTGTATGCAAAGCTTTCCAAATGTGAATTTCACCAGGAAAAATAACTACCTGGGGTACCAGATATCCCACAAGGGGATAGAGATGGACCCGCAAAAAGCAGTAATCAACTGGGAACCATCCTGCACATGCAAACAACTACAAAGTTTCCTGGGTTTTGCAAACTTTTACCGGCAGTTCATCCCGGCGTTTGCAAAAATCACCCTCCCCATTACTAACCTACTAAAGACAAAAGGGGATGACAAACCTAGACGAAGGCAACCACTTAATTGGACAATGGAATGCCAAGCAGCAGTCAAAAAGCTCAAATAACTTTTCTCAGCTGAGCCGGTCTTAAAATACCGGACCCTGAGAAATCTTTTATCATACAAGCGGATGTCAGTGATGTGGCAGTAGGGGCTGTATTACTCCAAAAGTACGAGCAAGACAAATTACAACCATGCACTTACACTTCCAAAAAATAAACCGGCCCCAAAATCCCAACAGCCAAAGCACTGGCAAAAATGTTCCTGGTACACATTTACTGCTTCCCCAAAGTAGAACTTCAGATCGGGGAGTCCAATTCACTTCAAAATTCTGGCAGGTTTTTCTGAAGCTATTAGGCTCCGGCCCAGATTTAAGCTCCTCCCATCACCCCAGAAAAATGGGTACTGGAACAATATTTAAGATATTTTATAAATTACCAACGGATAATTGGACAGATCTTTTACCTTTTGCTGAGGTAGCATACAAAAACATAGTACATACCAGCACAGGATTTACCCCATTCCAAGTGGCCACCGGTCAGGAATTCACCCCTATGCTGGAATGCCCCATTGAGGAACCAGACATCCCTTCCCTTAAGGAATGGATGCATGACTTGCAAACCACATGACCAGTTAGCAATAGCAATAGCAGTTAGACTTATATACCACTTCATGGGGCTTTCAGCCCTCTCTAAGCGGTGTACAGAGTCAGCATATTGCCCCCAACAACAATCCGGGTCCTCATTTTACCCACCTCGGAAGGATGGAAGGCTGAGTCAACCCTGAGTTGGTGAGATTTGAACAGCCGAACTGCAGAACTGCAGTCAGCTGAAGTAGCCTGCAGTGCTGCATTTAACCACTACGCCACCTCGGCTCAGTTGTAAAGTTAGCTCTACAAAATGCTAGGGTTGCATTCAAAGCTCAAGCAGACAAAAAGAGGACTGAGCCCAAACCGTTCAAAGTTGGGGACGGAGTCTATTTATCCACAAAAATTTTGCAATCACTACAACTTTCAAAGATGCTGGGACCCAAATTCATAGGACCTTTCCCCATCACTAGAATCATAAATCCTGTCACAGTAGAATTACTCCTATCAAAGACACTTAGGCAAGTTCACCCTGTATTTCACTGTAGCTTACTCAAACTGAAATTACATCCAACCTCAGACCACTTTTGCCCACACCTCCAGTCCTCCTTGTGGTGGAAGGAGAACAGTACTTCAAAATTAAGGGAATACTTGACGCTCACACCCATCACGGCTCCACACAATACCTAGTAGCGTAGAAACACTTTCCTCAATCTCAAAACGAATTGGTAGCTAAAAAACATGTTCAAGCCCCTACACTATTAAGGAAATTCCACCTGAAATACCCAAATAGCCATCTTGATTACAGATTGTGTAATATGTTTTCTTGTCTCTTTCCGGTTGGACTATCCTTTTTTCTAAGGAGGGCAGTATGTCAGAGCCGTAGCTCTGCCATTCTTCAGGGGAAGGGGGTTACATTTATACATTATTATACTTTGCATACTTTTATACTTTATTGCTTTATCCCCTATGTATCCTGTAGCCTATTGATTTATAGCCTAGGCATTTTGGCATTTACTCACCTTTTCCAGAATGTAAGGAGAGGGAGGCCATATAGGTTGTATCAGTCAAAAGCTGGCAAAGGATGACCCTGAGAAAGTTCCTTTATTGCTTTCTCAGAGCAGCTGGTAGAATAACATCTTTACACCTGCAGATTGGCTGAATCCACACTGGACTGCTGGGAGGGGTTTCTAATTTCTTTTATTCTAACTCTATGGCCTGAGGGACCTCAGAGCCTGCTTTGATTTTGCCTTGCTTTCACTCCTGTTCAATAAACGTTTCCTTTTGAAATGCCAAGTTTCAAGAGTTTTTACTTTCTTGAATAAGGAGGAGAGGCCAGGCCTTAAAATACCTCTATTTTTGTACAATGCGTAGATGGCTAAAATGCAGCTTTCAAAAGACCTATAAAATGCTAATATTTTCTTTTTTTGCAGTGTCAACCTCCATTTAATTGGTCGTTGATCTATCTATAATTATTTTTTCCCCTCAAGCAGCCGTCGCTGTACTTCCCCATATCGGGATGGGAGAAACTGCTGGAATAGGAAAGTCTGTAAAATTTCCATTGCTTTCTCCTAACGGAAATGCATAGCTGAGTCAGTTGTGAAGCTGTTGTGAAGTTGCAGTAGTAGAATTGTGAAAACATTTTCAAAGTTTGTCTAATTTTATTTCAAGATTGTCTTTCTCTTCTTGGAAATAGTTTAAAATAGAATTTAGGCACAATAGTTCGTAACATGTCATGCAGGAGTGTATAAGATTGGCATCTGCAATATACTCAGTTGTATTTTATAAATACATACTGTTGGCTAAGCTTTTAATACAGTTGTAGGGGTCCTATACTATTTTTTTTTTAGGAGGAGGTGCTCTTTTTTTCCCAGATGTGCCCTTGGCCTCAATGGAAACCAATCAAAGTGTGATTTATATTCATTAAGTGCTTGTCAAACTGAAAAATTTTCTAATCAACAGCAATCTAGCTGAAGCCTCCTCAATGGCTGGGAGTATTGCCTCTGTGGTATCGGCTATTTGCCTTTTACAACTCTAGGCTAGAAATCCACTGATTACATTAGGCTAAGCTGTGAAGTAAATGAACCATATCTTATTTAGGTGCAAGTAGCTCCAGTATACTCCTGCCCTGCAGGGCACTTTATAGCATTTTATATTTTTAAAATTAGTGTAGCTTTCAATTTGCTGCAGGATCCTGCATGTTACGCCTTTGAACTCCATAAGCAAAGGGAACAGGATCTTTGTCTTCCTCCTTTTCCTCTTTCTGCATTTTATCAGTTTTATTTTGCATCTTTTCCAGACAGTATTTTGCAATTAAAAATGTCTGACTACTTTATATAAAAAAATGTGAATACATCAGCATTTGCTTGTCAGTGCATAGTTTTTTCCTCTAAGCAGTACTGTGCAGTGAAATAGATTTTGCAGTTTCTGTAGCTGTTTTCTCAATCTTACTATATATTTCTTCGTGAAAAAAATGAGTTGTGAAAGAGGTTATTGAGTGTACTACAAATGTAATTTGGTAGGCATTGTCTATATTAATATTATTTTAGTATATTACATAATCTGTTTTGCAAAGATATTCCACATAAATATGAACAAGCACATTTTGTGTGTGTGTGTGAGAGGGGGGGGGGGAATTGAAAAGGCAGAATATTTCCCTGGATATGAAAAGTAAGAAACATGTTTTAAAGAGAGAATAGCTCCCTGCAGCTTCCTGCCCTCACCCCCCTTTGTCAATGAGCCATTAAAGCCTGAGCTAGTCCACTTTACATAATAAAGGTAATATCAGCTTTTCACAGAAACTCACCACATGGCATCTGAGAACTCAACCAAACCTGGATTCAAAACGCAGCCTAGAGAGTTGCCCCTGCATGGCCCCATGGGAGTCTGACAACCAATCAGAATACAAGCTCAAGATCAAAGGCCACAGAGGGCATAAAACCAGGGACTCAGCATCTCAGTCCTCCCCTCTCTCCTTCTTCCCAACATTGAAGCATGTGATCACCTTTTCTGTTCAGGACTCAAGCCATGTGGTCCTTTCCACCATTAAACCATCTTTCCAAGCAGCCTCTATGTCTCCAGTGTCTTTTTCCCCACTTGGAGCCAAATCCAGAAGGACATTTCTTTCAACAATATAATGTATCTTATGAATCTGACTCTTTCTAGTATTGTATTTGGATATGTCTGTATGTGAGACAGAAATATGCATTTCTGGCAGGTTCTAGGAAAGTTATTAGGAGTTGTTATTGTTATGACTGTATCTTGTTTGAAAAGAATGAAGAATTCCATTATGCCAGTTAAGTGAAAATAGGGGAGATAGCTGTTCCTGAGTGATTTTTAAACTGTCCAGCAGGGCACAGTATGAAATAATACAAGGTTACATCTTCCAAAGTCAGAACTGGTTAGAAATAAAAAAAGCTGTCATGCATTTCCCATAAGCTTGATATTTTTATTCATATTTTTGTTATTTTTGAACTCTTCAACCCTGTATATTTGATGATATTTAAGTACATTCTTATTAAATTATGACTAAAGTTCTATCAGATCAATAGTGATCTTCAATACTTAAGATCACAATATTTAATATGGAGCACAGCATTTGATATGGATTCTGCATTATTATAAATGTATACTTTTTAAAATGGTTTTATTTAAAGTAATAATAAAGCATATTTTATTTAGTAAATACTAGTGTATTTTCTTCATAGATGACTATATTCTAGAGCTTTATAGAATTTATCTCTAAAGGTATTTATCTGTTTCATCTAGACTAAAATATTGCCAATGGTGCTATCATTTAAAGAAGGAATCCAGAGCATCTGCTCATATGTATTGCTATTTTTATCCTTTTCTTCTTCTCAATTCTAGCTAAAATAAGTTCTCCTTTATCTATGGAACTTAAAGAAAGGGACATGGAAGTCAGTTTCTGTGGTTGTTTTTGATTAACCCTTTCTGTTCACGAACGCTTATCTGATCCAGCAAATGCTTCAATCAATTAAATGAGTAAAAGGCAACTGTTAAAAATTACCCACTTGTACGGTTTACCTGGAATCTCCCAGGCTATAATAAGGATTGCAAAAGGTGCAGGAACACAATGTACCTCAGACATGGGCAGGAGAGGCTCTGAGTTGTGGCATACCAATCCAGCAGACCCAATCCCAGTGCCATGGCAACCCCAAGGGCAATAAAACCAGCTCCAAGGACCCCAGAGGCAGTGCTGAAAGGTCTAGAAGTCATAGAGTTCACCCCTCCTGGCTTTAAGAGGTTGGGAACTCCGACCAACTTGGGTGAGGCTACAGCAACGGCAATGACAACCTCTGGGTAAGTCAGCAGGTGACCCTTGTAACTCTCCCTGTGGAGTTAGTGGTGCCCTCTTTGGGGGCCCAAGGGAAAATGCTGGCTTTACTGGACTTGGGCTGCACTAGGTGCCTAGTCAGCCCTGAAGTCATTGAAAAATTGGGACTGAGACTCAAATGGCTGAGAGTTCCCATAGCATTTTGCCAGCTAGATGGAACTGTAGCTGGAGGGGGCCCAGCTCACTTTATAACTGAACCAGTAGATATGAGAATGGGAAAGCATAAAGAGATTCTGAGTTTTATAGTGGTGCCAGAGATGGAGAGGCCCCTCATACTTGGACTGTCTTGGCTGCAGTAATAGAACCCTGAAGTGAATTGGAGGAGGGTGCTCTTAACGATTGGGCACAAAGTAGCCAAGGAAGAGGAAAAGATCCCAAAACCCATGGTGAGAGAAACAAAAGGCAAAGGAAGCTGGGGATAGAAGCTTGGGACCATTCAATAAGTGAATCCCAAAGAAATACTGGGACTTGAGAGATGTGTTTAGTGAGAAAGGCTCTGATGTGCTCCCGCCCCATTGCCCCATGGACTGCAGTATTGAAATTCTTCCAGGAGTTAAACTCAAAAAGCCTAAACTTTACTCAATGACAACATGAACTAGGAGAGCTTTGAACCTTCATAGACAAGAACTTAAAATGTGGATTTATCCAACCAGTAAGGCCACGAGAGGCAGCCCCAGTTTTGTTCCGGGAGAACAAAATGCATTGATTATAGGGGCTAAATGCAGTGTGCATAGAAAATGTCTACCCATTGCCACTGATGAAGGACATGTTGGTGCATCTAGCAAAAATCAGTTGGGCTCAATACTTTAATCATTTCAACTTCACCCTGCGTTATGTCCTGGGGGGGGGGGGGGGGGGAATTTTATGATGGATGCTTTGTCTAGATTGCCCCAGTACAACAGTGTTAAAGCCAAAGTCATCAGACCTGATATCCCTTTCAAGCAGCTAGCAGCCTTGGTAACCACTAGAGCTCATGGAAAGCGGGAGTCTGATTCCAAATGAACTGTGTGAGAAGCTCAGAGAAGCACTACAAGCTGATAAATGGCTTACCACTTACAAAAACAGTTGGCTTGGGTTGGGGCCAAATTATACGTGGCCTCAAGTGTGAGACACACCATATTAAAGGGCGCCCAAGGCTGTACGTCAGCAGGATATTTTGGATTTATAAAAACCCTGCACTTGGTTGGTGGTCTTCATTGAAGAAAGACATTGACAGCCCCCCTCCTCCCAGGATATGTCATAAATCACATTCTCCAATGGAGTACTTTTGGGGGCTGTAGAAACCCCTCTCCAGCTGGCTCTGGTAACCTGGGATACTATCTGGAGAAAGGTATGCATGGAATGTGCTTCTGGTCATGGCAGCTGCCCCTCCTTCCTATGGCAACTCGAGAGCATGCCAGGAGTGCTTTGTGAGTTGACATCAATATCCTTTTGTATCACGGTGACCAAAACTGGATGCAATATTTCAAGTACGATCTTACCAAAGCAGTATAAAGTGGCCCCAAGACTTTTATGCTATTCCTCTGTTGATGCAGCCTAGGGTCAGGACTATATTGGCTTTTTTGGTAGCTGCAGCATATTGCTGGATCATATTTAAGTTGTTAACCACTAGGAGTCCTAGATCCATCTCACACTTACTGCTGTTGAGCCAGGTACCGTCTGTTCAATACCTATGCAAAACCAAAGTTTTTCTTGCCTGACGTTTCTTTTTTCACCACTGATTTGCATTTTGTTGGATAGGGCCCAATGTTCAAGTCTGTCCAGATCTTTCTGGATTTTAAGCCTAAACTGTTGACTGCTACCCCCCAGCTTCATGTCACCTGCAGATTTGAAGAGTTCCCCTACTATCCCCTCACTTAATTGTTTTGAAATTTAAGAGTACTGGGTCTTGGGTACCTGCATGCTTCCCCCCGTGTAGATGTAGCTCCACTGAGGACTACGCATTGAGTGTGGTTGGTCAGACAGCTACAAATCAATCTATCCCACATTTTTCTATCTTACCAAGAAATAAGTAGTAGTCTACTTTGTCAAATGCCTTGCTGAGATTCAAGTGTACTATGTCCACAGCATTTCACGAATCCCCTAATTTAGTCACTTTGTCAAAGAATGCAATAAGGTTTGTCTGGCATGATCTGTTTTTGCAAACCCATTTGGCTTCTAGGAGTAGCTTTGTTTATTAGGTGTTCACCGAACTGTCTTTGATTAACTTTCCCAGAATCTTCCCAGGTATTGATTGATTTGTAGATCCATTTTTGTTCCATATATACATGGTGTGTGTGCGTATGTATATATATATATGTACACCTTCCTGGGTTGAGTCTCCATAGTGCCCTGGAGTGGAGATACTTGCTCCTTCCACACAGCGAAAAGTGAGTCACAACCTCACTGCTGGAACGGGACCAACAGCATCCTCCCTTCACCCCGGGGTGCAGATGGCCCAACACCCGGGCTGGAGGTGTCAACCTAGCCAGTTGGTGACCAGCCTGCAGCAAACGTTTGGAGGGATTCTGAACCCCAACCAATTGCCAGCAAGTGGGTTGCCGCCAGTGAGTCAAATCCTGCTGGGATAGGCTTTCTACCCCGTGGACGCCAGACCCCCTTCTGCAGCTGGCACCGATGAAGGAGTCTGGGGCATTCCAATGAAGTTCATTGTACTTCAGATATTCTTCCAATGCCCTTTTTTCTTATTGATACCATCTGAAGAATGAATGCAACATTCCATGCCCACCGATTTTCCTTGTTAACTAGAGTCTGTCAAGTCACTGTAAAAATGAAGGGCATGATTCATTGTCATAATTTTTCTGGTTTTCCTAGCCATGGCTTTTACTTCTGCTTCAGTCAATATTCCACCTGTGCATGACTGGAATTGCCCAGGTGTTAATATTTTTAATGATATTCCCTCCACTGAGTTTGAATTTTAAAATCTTTTTCAGTCTCTTGATGTATTCACTTGTAACCTTTTTCTTGACCTCAGTTTGGTTGATGTTTTAGCTTGAAGGATGCCAGGTATTCGTAGTAATCATCTTCATCAGACTCTTGATGTTATTTCTGTAGGGCACTTGATTCCTTCAGTTTTCACAATTTTTCCGTTTGATGGTAAACATGGTGCATTTATCCAATCTAAACTCCATTGCAATGTACTGTATGGACAGTGTTGAGCACCAATTCTATTTCAGATGGTGTCTTTCCATACAGCTTCAAATCATCTCTGTAAAGGAGGTAGGATAGCCTGGTAGTTGTTTTTGATGTGTGATAGCCATGGCCTGAGTTATTTAATATTTTTGATAGAAGAATCAGTGTGATGACAAACAGCAATGGTGATAATGAATCTCCTTGAAATATTCCTCTCTTAATATTAACCTCTCTCAGTTTCTCACCATTGATCTGCAATCATGTCATCCATTGAGTTATTGATCGTTGCACAAAGTTTTTGATGTTTCTACTGACTCATTATTTCTAGACACTTCCAATCATGTGACAGTCAAATAACTTTCTGTAATCAATTCATGCTACATTCAAGTTAATCTTCCTTCTCTTGCAGTTTTCCAAAATCTTATCAATTAGGAGTTGATATTTTGTTCCTCTGCTGTTGGTGTGGTTTTCTTTCTGATCAGTAACTGCATCAGTTAGCACACCAGTTAGCAATTTGAAAGTTTTTGGTAAGCAGCTAATTGGCCTGTAGTTGCCTGGTGCTGCGCCTTTTCCTGGATCTTTCATCAGGTAGGTTTTGCCAGATGTTAGCCGTTCTTTCTTCACTTTCACCTCCTAGCAGTATATTGTCAAAATGCTTGGTAATGAGTGGCTGTAGACTAGTCAGATATTTCAACCAAAAACTGTGCATCTTCAACTGGTACTGACCAATTCTTCCTCTTTCTTGCTCTTTTGTCTATCATTTCTGTCAATCACAAGTTCTTTCATTCTAGCTTCTTTTTTATTCTTATGTATTCTTGTTATTATTAATTTCCATCTTCCAAAACATTATATTGTGAAAGCAAACATTATTCTAATTTAAAGTTAAATTTGTCTCTCAAGCCAGTATTCCCCTTTCAGAATAACAGAATAATAAACTAGCAGAGTTGGAAGGAAACTTGGAGATCTTCTAGTCCAAGGGTGTGAAACTGGCAGCCCGCAGGCCAGATGAGTCAAGTGCAGGCCACACCCACACCAGCTCCATGAAGGGGTAAAATATCATGAAATGTCACATGATGGCAATGTGACTCTGCGAGTTCGACACCCATGTTCTAGTCCAACCTCTGCTCAAGCAGGAGGCTTATACCATTTCAAACAAATGGAGGTCCAATCTCATCTTAAAATCCTCCAGTAATGAAGCACCCACAACTTGGTTGCTTTTCTCTGCATTCTTTCCTGAGCCTCAACATCTTTTTAAAAAGTGAATGCACTATTCCAAGTGTGGTCTCATCAAGACATTGTAAAGCAGTGCTAACACTTCATGTGATTTTGATTCTATCCCTCTGTTAATTTAGAGGGGTAGAATCAAATAGGATTGTATTGGTTTTTTGTCAGCTGCAGCACACTGTTGCCTCATTTTTAAGGGATTGTCCACTAGAACTCCAAAATCCCTCTTGCAGTTACTGCTATTGAGCAAGATTCCACCTCTTCTATACCTGCACATTTGTTTTTTTCTTAACAAACCTTACTTTTCTCACCACTGAATTTCATTTTGTTGGATAGGATCCAGTTTTGGTCTATTGAGATCCTTCTAGATCTTGAGCTTATCTTCTTAGGAGTGTTGGTGTTCCTGCCAGCTTGGTGTCATCTGCAAATTTGATGAGTTCCCTTCTATTCTCTCTCTATTCTCTCATCAAAATCATTTATATAAATACTGGGTCTAAGACAGAATCTTTTCCCACTGCTTACTTCTCTCCATGTACATGTAGTTCCATTGAGGGAACTACATCTACATATTGAGTGCAGTTTGTCAGTCAGTTACAAATCCATCTAGTGGTGACGCTGTTTATCCCATATTTTTCTAATTTATTAAGAAGTAGGTTGTGGTCTATGGGATGCGGTGGCTAGTGGCTAAGACACTGAGCTTGTCAATCAGAAAGGTCGGCAGTTCAGTGGTTCGAATCCCTAGTGTCGCATAACGGAGTGAGCTTCCGTTACTTGTCCCAGCTTCTGCCAACCTAACAGTTTGAAAGCACATAAAAATGCAAGTAGAAAAATAGAGACCATCTTTGGTGGGAAGGTAACAGTGTTACATGCACCTTCGGCATTTAATCATGCCGGCCACATGACCACAGAGATGTCTTCTGACAGCACTGGCTCTTCGGCTTTGAAATGGAGATGAGCACCGCCCCCTGAAGTTGGGAATGATTAGTACATATGTGGGAGGGGAACCTTTACCTTTACCTTTAAGTTGTGGTCTATTTTATCAAATGCTTTACCAAAGTTCAAATATACTATGTGTCAGGCCTGAAATTATATTCCTTTTAGAATTTTGGCCTGCCACATTTTCTTTTATTTAATTATGCTGTTTCATTAGTATAGTTGATGGGAGGGGGGAATAGAAAGGAGTAGGATTGTGGAATGTGTTGTTTTCATTCTTTTCTAGAAGACCAAGGTCATCGTTTGTCTCCGCACTTTTACACCTGACTGGAAGCAGCTGGGTGGAGATGACAGCCAGGAAGAAGATTGAACCATGTGATGGATTTGTGGGTGTGGGGACAAGATCATGAACTTTTAACTGGGTGGAATTTTGATGCAATTTCCAGAATTGGGATTTCCACAGCAATGTGCTAAGATGTCTGCTTTATTAAATTGGAACTTTAAGGATTGTTTTGCCTTGGATTCTGATTTAATTCTACATGATACTTGGAACGCTGACACTATGTCCACAGCATTTCATTGGTCCACTAAATTAGGCACTTTGTCAAAGAATGAAATAAGATTTATTTGGCAAGATTTGTTTTTGACAAACTCCTGTTGACTTGCGGTTATAATTTTGCTCGCTTCTAGGTATCACAGATCAGATGCTTGAGTATTTTTTCCAGGATCTTCCCTGGAATTCATATCAGGCTGATCTGTTCTGTAGTTTCCTGGATACTTATTTCTCCTTTTCTGAAGATGAGAACCACGTCAACTCTTCCATCCTCTGATCCCTCCAGTGCTCCAGGATTGGACTGCCATTTGTCAGAAATGGTGTAGGATCTCCTGCTTGAGGTAGATTTGTAGATTTGTAGATTTATTTATTTATAGGCCGCCCTTTTCCCTGAGGGGACTCAGGGCGGCTTACAATCAAAAAAGGAAGGGGAGTGTAGGACAATACCAAAAAGAAATGTGCACAAGTAAATTAGACAGTAAAACTCAACATTCACTCAGCATTCGGGAGGGGCGAAAATAAGATTATCCCCAGGCCTGACGGGTTAGCCAGTTCTTGAGGGCTGTGCGGAAGGCCTGGACGGTGGTGAGGGTATGAATCTCCACGGGGAGATTGTTCCATAGTGTCGGAGCCGCAACAGAGAAGGCTCTCCTCCGAGTAGTCGCCAGTCGGCACTGACTGGCGGATGGAATACGGAGGAGGCCAACTCTATGCAATCTGATGGGACGCAGGGAGGTAATTGGCAGAAGGCGGTCTCTCAAATAGCCAGATCCACTACCATGGAGCGCTTTATAGGTGGTGAGTAGGACCTTGAAGTGCACCCGGAGATCAACAGGTAGCCAGTGCAGCTCACGGAGGATCGGTGTTATGTGGGCGAACCGTGGTGCGCCCACGATCACTCGCGCGGCCGCATTCTGGACTAGCTGAAGTCTTCGGATGCTCTTCAAGGGCAGCCCCATGTAGAGCACATTACAGTATTCCAGCCTAGAGATCACAAGGGCTCGAGTGACTGTTGTGAGGGCCTCCCGATTCAGGTAGGACCGCAACTGGCGCACCTGGAGGTGGGTCCTGTTCAAAGTGAATAAACCCTCTAACTAAAGAGGGGCCAGAGAAACATCCATAATACTTTTGAGAAGTCAATTTAAGACATCTATCAGATTCATTCTCAATTAAACTGTTTTTAAAAACAATTTTTATTTGTTTTTAAACAAAGACAAACAAACATAAAAAACCCCTCTTCCATTACAAATTGTAGAAAGCATGTCAGTTGGTTACAGTATTTCCATGCATCTCTTCCATAGTCACCATCTGCTTTTCATATCAAATCGCATATTTTAAATTCACCTATATTCATGTATATCACAATTATTATATCTCAACCTTAATTTGACTATAATTGTTTTTACGTCCTTTTATATATAATATTCAAAATCTAGAATAGGATTACATAATAACATTCCATTAAATCATCCTAAAATCATCCAATTACAATACATCTTTATAACATATTCTAGATAAAGCTTTCAAACCTCCTCTCATAATCTCCATATATTGTTCATATAAAATTTCATATTATCAAACTGATATATCTATATGTATTGTTATCATTATTAATTATTATTTACTTATAGTTATTGTCGCTTCATTTTATACATACTACTTGTAAGCTAAATAAATAAATAAATTTAGCTTAATTTTTATTATACATTTTCATTGCATCAACCTGTATCCCTCCAACAATAGTACAGTCTTATATCTCTTGACATTTGCAGCATTAATGTTCTAGTTACTTTCTTAATAAATCTTATATAAACCTCCCTTGGCAACATGCTGCTCCTTTCGTATCTCACAAAAGCCTGAAACCCAATATCTGCTCTTTCCATCAGCTTATCTTTGGTTATCACTAGTGCTTCTATTAAGATTTCTCTCCTTATCTCCATCAAATTTTCTCTCTTTTCTTCTTCTGTGCTTTGAAGTCTGGGGTAGAGTTCCAATCCATCCATCTCCCCTTTCCATATTCCGCTCTTGCCATTACCAACCACGCTCACTTTGTTGTCAATATCCACAGTTTTCTTATCTCTTCGCTCATTTTTTCCTTCGATCTTTTAAACTCTGTCCTCCATTTTCTTCATTTGGTAAACATCCTCAGTTTTTCCATCCGATTTTTCTGTTTTGTATTCCATATTCTCCAAACTCTTTTCAATTCTCTCTGTCACAACTAATAAATTTTGAATTTCAAACATAATCATTTGCAATGTTACAGTTTCTTTTTCCTGCTGGGCCATTCTTTCAATTTTGCAGATATTGCCACTATATGGTTCAAGGCTATTTTAATAAACTTCAAACAGGTTCATTTATTATCTTTCAAGTCAAATGTTGTCCTCTCTCCAAAAGCTAGTGATAGAACTTCCAAAAGGCACCTGTATAAACAGGTATGCACTTCGTACTATCACTGTCAGTAAACAAGCTGAAATAACCTTGAATCTCAAGTGATCACAGAGAAAGAAGTAAAAACAATGTATCCAGCCTCCAGCCTCTAAGTGGCAGTGTAACTGCTTTTTCTCCTGTTATTTCAACCTTTTTAATCCTTCTTATTTTCTTCTTTATATTCCAAGCTTAAGAAAGAAAAAAAACCTTTAAATGGAGATCAAAAACAATCCAATCAATCAAATCAAGCATTATAAAAAAGGAGAATTTTAATCCATAGGTATAAGCAAAAGTGAAAAAAGAAGAAGAAAAAATTAATCCATTCAGTTTAAAAAACAGGGAGCCCCTGCATTTATTCTTAATGTCAACCTGTTCATTTCTGCACAATCTAATATCTTCTTTATTACTTCCCATTCTGATGGGATTTTGTCTGCTTTCAGTTTTGTGCAAATACAATTCTGGCTGCTGTTATTATTTGTACAATGAAATATGAATCTTTTTTACTGTATTTCTCTGGTAGAATACCCAATAAAAATATCTCTGGCTTGAAGAAGGTGAGGCTTAGCAGTGTGAAGACGGACTTTCAGGCTGCTCCTGAATGTCCATCTAAACCGGATCATCTGGACGGTACTTTTTGGACCCAAGCTGTCCCGAAGCGACAGTGAAAGGTAGGGGGAGATCCAGTGGTCCCAGAGACACCCGCAAAGTCTCTGGTGACCCAGGAAAAACCCTCTTTGCCAGTGATTCCGGATCAGCCAAAGGCTACTGAAACTGCTGACAGCCCTAAATATATTGGATAGAAACATGTCGTGCTGGTGAGAGTTTTAAAACCTTTTTTTGATTTGAAAGAGAACACTCTAAATTTGGAAATTCAGTTTAAAATAAGGCTGACTAGTGAGAAAAGGGGCGGGTATAAGCTTTGCCAATTGAAGGATTTTTTTTTTGTTTCTCTTTTTATCTCTGGAAGCCGGGCTGGACTCTCTTGCAATTCCAGTCGGCTTTCTGTGTTTTTCTTTTTATCGCTGATATTATTAACTCTGGACCTGGTGGGGACATTGAATTTAAACTTAAAGTGCTTTGAAGATCTGTTTTTTTAGCTCTCAGGTTGCTCTTTAGTAACTCTTGTTATTTTTTCTTTTCTCTAAACAAAGTTTAAATGGAAGCCTTAATATCGAGTTGATATTAGTTAACAAACAAGCTAACACTGCCATCTACTGGACTTGAAACATTGTTACCAAAATTTCCCCTGTAAACTATTTGACTAGACTGGGAAAAAAAGGTAGGCTTTATTTATGCAGCTAGTTTAGTTTAGTTTAGTTTAGTTTATTGGTTTTGTATGCCGCCCACTCCTGAAGGACTTCGGGCAGCTTACAATAAAAAGGGAAGGGGGATAAATAGACAAAACAACAATTTAAAATACAACCACATTCACAATTAAAGTGGGTTTTGAAGATATTGGGACATCAAAAAGCTGGAGCTTTTTGCTATCTGGAATTCTACCTTAGACTAAATAACAAAAGAGCAAAGGAAGCTGAGAATGACCTTGGAAAGACTTTTATCTTAGGGGGGAAAAAGACTGAACTTATTTGTTCTAGCTTGGTGGCAGTTTTTTATATTATTTCCATATTATTCTGCTGGGGAGATACTCACCTTTTTCTTTTCTTTTTTTACTCCTTTTGACGTTTTGACTCCCCACCTTCCTTTTTTTGTGGCTTGAAGTATCCTTGTTTTTTGCTTTTTTTCTTACCCTGTTTTCTTTTGCATTTTTTTTCCTTTTGAAGATATTGGGACATCAATGGATGGCTCACCTTAAATTTTGAACAAATTGGACTGAAGAGTTCTTTTTCTTCTTCCCCCCTCTCTCTTCTCTTTTTTCTCTTTCACCCCCTTTCTTAAGTCAGATTTTCACTCTCCCCCCTTTTCTTTCTTATGCCCTTTTCTCATTGTACTTATAACCTTACACCTTCAAAAATTGTTGAGCATGAGTAGAAAAGTAGCTCCTGTTGGCTCTACAACAACAACCCCTGCCTCCTCACCGGCGGGAGGTCAGAGGTCAATACAGTCAATGCTTCAGCAAGAAAAAGAGAAAGGAGCAAACTTTGAGAGAATCATGCAAGCGATACAGAAAATGCAAGTAGGACTTGATAGTAGGGATGATAAGTTAGATACCATTGTAAAGAAGTCTGAGAGTATGGAAAAAAGAATGGAGATAATAGAACAACAAAATCAAAGCATAGCACAAAAAGTTGATAAAATGGAAGGAAAAATGGAAAGTATGCACAACTGGATGATGAAATATGAAGACAGGATTCAAAAAATTGAAGGTAAAATCCAAGAAGGAGAGAAGAAAACTGAGAAGTTAGATAGTAGACTGAGCGACGTGGAAAGGGAGAACAGTGGAATACTAAGATGGGAGATGGATAGGTCTGAATTTTTCTTAAGATTTCAAAACATAGAAGAAAAAGGAGAGAACTTTGTACAGATAATATCCAAGATCCTGATAAACGTATTAGAGATATCCAAAGATAAGATGATAGATGATATAGATGAAAACTTTCGAGTGCATACAAGATATGCAATGAGAAATGCTCTTCCAAGGGAAGTGCATATAAGATTTACTAAGAAAACAACCAAATTACAACTCTTACAGAAAAGATTTGAGATAGAAAAGAGAGATAGAAAATTAGAATACAAAGGCAAGGAGATCGTAGTTCTCAAACAAATTCCGAGAGAGGTGAGAAAGAGGAGAAGAGAATACCAATTTTTGACTAAAGTTCTGATTAAAAAAGGTGTTAATTACAGATGGCTCATACCGGAAGGTCTACTATGTACATGGCAAGGACAAAGGCACAGGATAGATACAATTGATAAGGCAGAAGCTTTCTATGCACAACATTTTAGAGAAATGGCTGAGAAAACTGGGAAAGATGATTCTGTGGCACAACTACTGGAGTCACCTACAACTGAGACTAAAAAAGTAGGAGCTGTAGGTGGAATTGAGAAAGAAGAAGGTGCGGTGGGGGGGTGTAAGCTACAGAGAAAAATGAGAACCCAGATCCACTAGAGCTATAAATCCTGTATATAAAGTATAAAGATGGAGGAAAGAAAAATGATTACAATTAATATCAATGGACTTAATTCAGCAACTAAAAGAAAGAAAACATTTCATAAATTAGAGAAGTTAAAACTTGACATAATTTGCCTACAAGAAATACATATCCAAAAGGGATTGGAACATCTACTAATTCAACCAAAGCTTGGGAAAATGTTTTCAACACTGGCGAACTGCAAGAAAAGAGGAGTGATCTTCTATATTAAAGACAATATTCCAGCAAAACTAATTTATGCAGATGAAGAGGGAAGAATTTTGATGCTGGAAATTATGCATATAAAAAAAACCACTTCTAATTGGAATCTATGCCCCCAATGAAAAACAAGACGAATTTTATAAAAAATTACATAAAAGAATTTTGGACTTAGACTATGTTAATATTTGTATGATGGGAGATTTTAATGGCATTGTGAACCAGAATATGGACTATAAAACACAAAAAACAAAAAAGCTAAATAGAAAATTGCTGCCAAAATCTTTCTTTAGGATGATAGATGAAATATATCTAAAAGATATATGGAGAGAAAGAAATGCCAAAAAAGAACAATACACTTTCTATTCAAATAGACATTCATCATTTTCCAGAATAGATATGATATGGGCTTCAGCAGAATTGATCTGCAATGTACAAGAAATTGAGATTGGAGCAAGCACTTGGGCGGACCACAACCCAATTTCAATTAAATGGAAAGGCCAAAGGGCAAGATCTAGATGGACATTAAATAATACCATACTGATAGAAAAAGACTTTGTACAAAAAATGGAAAAAGAGCTAATCCTTTTCTTTAAAGAAAATAGGAAAGAAGATACATCAATGCAGAATCTTTGGGATACAACGAAGGTTGTTACTAGAGGTCTGATAATAGATTACACAAGGAAGAGAAACTTAAAGAAAAGACAAATGCATAAAGCTTTTGATAATGATTACAAAATACTTAAAAGAGAATTACAGAGATCGCCACAAAAAAAATGTCAAGATAAGAGCCAAGGTGGCGCAGTGGTTAAATGCAGCACTGCAGGCTACTGCTAGATCAGCAGTTCAGCGGTTCAAATCTCACCGGCTCAGGGTTGACTCAGCCTTCCATCCTTCCGAGGTGGGTAAAATGAGGACCCAGATTGTTGGGGGCAATATGCTGACTCTCTGTAAACCGCTTAGAGAGGGCTGAAAGCCCTATCAAGCGGTATATAAGTCTACTGCTATTGCTATTGCTATAAAAATGGATATAATTAAACATAAAATGGACTTACTGGAACTCTACTGTCCAGTGATCTATCATTCTTGAGACCACCAAAACTGTCTTTTTATTAAGTGTAATGCCTTTATGAAACCAAAATGTCCTGCCACTTTGGAGTCATGGCAGGTTTGCATGAGGTTTAATCTCTGGCTGGCTGGGACATACAGTTTTCCCCCCACTCAGGACAAAGCATCCTTCATGGAACAGGAGTCTTTGTGGCTCAGGAACCACTTGTCATTGACTAAAGCCTGTTTAAAAGCAAGGGTGGTGGCATTGTTCAGAGGGAGAACTCATTTTGCCTTCACCCTGGTGATCACCCTTGCTACTAGCTGTGTTGATGGAAGTAGGGGCTTAACTATCTCTTATTTGTTACTGTGTACTGCAGAAGTTTGGCAAAGTATCAGCCAGGAGGTTTTTCCCCCCGGAAGGTAGCAGACAGTGAAGTTGAAGCACTGGAAGTATTGGGCCCAGCACCCTTGCTTAGAGGATAGTTTTCTTGGAGTTTCCAGGTTTTTATGGTCAATTTACACTTGCAATGGAAAATGTCTCTTTAGCATTTCAAATGCTGCTTGCCATTTAATGGTGCATTTTAGGGGCTGGCTAGGTTTTGGTTTGTCGTCCCTCCCATCTTGTCTTGACAAGTTAATGATAGGGAGTACAATCTGGGCAAAAGATGGTATGAATTGCCTATAGAAATTAGCAAAGCCAAGGAAGCTCTGTAGTTGTTTCCTTTTGCAGTGAAGCGCCCATTTGATCACTGCCCACACTTTTTCTGGGTCCATTTCTACCACCTCATAGGAGATGAGATAGCCCAGATAGTCTGTCTTCTCCTTGTGAAACTCACACTTGGAGAGCTTGGCATAGAGCTTTGTGCATGGAGCTTGTTTAGGACCATGCAGACAAGTTTCACATGCTCTGCTTTCATTTCAGTGTAAATTAATATGTCGTCAGGTTACACTAAAACTCCTTTGTAATGGTGCTCATGAAGTACCAACTTTATCAACTGCATGAACATGGCAGGAGCCCTTTGCAGTCCAAAAGGGCACACATTAAATTGAAAACATCCCAAGGGGCAGTTGAAAGCAGTTTTCCATTCATCCTCTTCTTTAATTCTGACCCAGTAATTGGTCCAGCTTAGAAAACATATTTCTCTTGGGCAGAGGGTACACATTTTCCAAGCAAACTGCCTTTAGACCCCTATAATCCACACATAAGTGAAGAGACCTATGAAGAGACCCATCTTTCTTCTCCTGGAACAACACCGGGGTAACTTGGGTCTGGACAGTTGGATGAAGTCCTGGGCTAGGTTCTTGTGTATAAAGGCACATGGCTCTTTCAACTCCCTATAGTTTCAGCTTTGGCAACTAAGCCCTTGAGGCAATCTCAGTTGCGCAGCCTGTCAGCTGGTGGCTTCCCTTGTGAAGCTGCAGCTGCTTCCTTACTTGGCCCACTTCCCTGCTTGTGGCTGCCATTGCCAGGGCCTGGTTCCCTTCTTGGGAATCCCAAAATCCCCTCCTTCAAGTTCCAACATTTCAGCCAGGTAAGCCCTAAGACAAGGGGGCATTCCATTTCAGGTGTCACTATAAAGATTAAATTCTCATTGTGGCTCCTCATGGCTAACTCCAGAGGCTCGGTGGCAAATGTGGCTAGGACTCCGCCTGCAACAAGCCCATCTAGCTAACAGTTTCTTAGTCTTTTTAGGCAGACCTCCAGTTTCCCCACAATGGTCGGGTTTATTAGTCACTTGGTGCACCCCAAAGTCCTCAGTTTCACTCTCCTCCCCAAGCTGTTGATTAACAGTTCTAGGGGCAAGGTGACTGGTTTGATCGGTCCACTTACCAAGCGGTCATCTTTGAGATTGCTTTCAGATATCCCAGTGCCTTCTTCAGATGGGAGTGGGAGTTCCCCCTGCCAATTTTGGGGATGGATGGAACTCTATGATTTCGCTGCTATTTAAAGCTGTGTCTTTGATGTGCTGGGTGGCCTTAACCAGTTACCCTCTGAGTGGTGATTTCCCTTCTTTGCTGGTGTTTTCACTCAGCATTTGATGGCTTGGTGGTCTTCCCTTCTGCACTTGAAGCAGGCAGTCAAGTGCAGCAGTGTTGCCTGCAGTGTTGCCTGCTTCTCACTTCCCTTCAGATGGAGAGCTCTTTCAGACTCAGCCAGACCTATACTGGTTCTTTGCTTGGTCGATCTCTGCCTCTTCCGCCAGGATGTACCAGTCATGGAGATAATTTAGGACCCCGCAGGCGATGCAAGTGTGGTAGAGGTCATCATTCAGCCTATCCTTGAAACAGCTCACCAGGATGTCTTCTAGCCATTCTGACCTTCTAGGAGGTCAGGTCTCGGAATTCCTCTGTATATTCAGCCACTAAGCAGCAACCCTGCCTCATGGTTTTGAAGTGATTCCTGGCTTTGCGGTCAGCCATCAAACCTCCATCTGAGGGCTGTCGTGAAGCAATCAAGGTTCTGGAGCTTCGGGGCATTTGTGTTGCAAAGGGTTTTACCATCCACTTTGCAGCAGTCTCCTCCAGAACCAGGGTAATGACCCGGACTCTGGCCCTCTGGATTGGAAAATCTCCCCCATATTCCTGCATGTAGGTGAGGATGTGAGCAAGGAAGAACCTCAGCTGCTGGAGGTCCCTATGAAACGTGATGCCCAGGAGTGAACTTTTTATTTAAGTTGGGGGACTCTTCCTGCTCCTACCCTGGTGACATTTGCAGCACCCTAAGTCTTGGATTGGAGTAACAGCTGCTCTGTCTGTTCTGGGGGATTCCCAGACATCCCTGGAATGGGAGAGTCTGCCTTTCCTGCGGTCCCCCCAACATGCCTTTCATTGACCCTGTCCGCCTTTCAAATTCTAGAAAGCCTCCAATATGAAGCACATGGCATGTTTCATGAGGCGACCCCAGCATCTAGGTCATGGTCATCAGATAGGGCTTCCAGTTCACGCCTCTAGCCGTGCTGCCAACTACCTCAGGTGGGTGTGTCTCCTTTGGTTATCCCTTCTCAGTACTTTCTTTTTCATGCTGATGGACCATCTTGGCTTCACAGGGTCTTCCAGGGCAGCTGGTTCCTCCATCCTGCCTCTGGAGGCTGCATTGGTTTGGGTCATGGTGGAGGTTTCCCCCAGCACTCAGTTTTTTCTGTATTTGCTGCTCTATTCCAATATTCTTTGTAAAGTTCCCTCAGTAGAGTGAAACTTCTCCAGATTGACCACTTGACTGATTCTGCCTAATGTAAGGACTTGTCTCTCCTATCCCCTCAAGAAAGCAGAACTCTTGAAACAAGCAGCATTTCAAAAGGAACTTTTATTGGGAGATAGTGATAGCAAGAAGAGTAAGGTAGGATCTGACATTTCTGCTCAAAACCATTGGGTTAAAAATTGTAAAAAGCCCTCCCATCTGTCTAGTCTGAGGTGAGTCAATCCATAGATGTGAAAGTTGTGGGAATTTTGAGCTGAAAGGGTGATAAGAAGTTATTCTTAGGCACCACTCACTCGTTCCTCTGGAGCTGAGACAAAACAGATGGTTCCAGGCTCATCCCTCCCCCTTCCCACTCCCAGGAAGTAAAAAAGTAAAGGAAAAGCCAGAAACAGGAAAAGATTGTAAAATGTCATCCAGCCCCTCCTCCCATCAGAATGGTAGCACCCCAATAGAGATCTAGGGGACCTGGCAAATACATAATACATAATCAATAATTTAGCAAAAATATCTGCTTCTCATTCTTCCGCAAGTCAATCTTTAGGTTCTCAACACTAAAATGTGGTATTGTATGTTAATTCTGCATGTAGTCACTATCATTTGTACCACTTCTGGAAGGTTCTCCAGAACTTCTGGTACATTTTGTGGTTGCATTGTTTCAGTTGTGAGATGAGATGAAAAGAAAATTCAGAAGCAGAAATAAAGAATTAAATGCAATGGATTAAAATA
The DNA here is from genome assembly GCF_051295495.1 of Thamnophis sirtalis. NCBI lineage: Eukaryota > Metazoa > Chordata > Lepidosauria > Squamata > Natricidae > Thamnophis > Thamnophis sirtalis. Next base: position 112,384,297 of record NW_028261385.1, on the reverse strand, counting down.
TATTTTATTTAAATTAATTGTCTATAGAAGTAACAACAATTTTATTTCAAGTGGATATTAATTAAATATCTATACTCAAAATCTAGATTAAGCAACTCAGTAATTTCAACCTGCATCCTTTTTCCTTGTATGATGCTTTCTACTTAGATATATAAGGAATTCCTGAAAGGTTTAAAAACATTAAAGTTTCTGTCCTGATAGAAACTGTTTCCATAGAAACATCAAGAATACTAGTTAACAGAAGTGTTGGCACCTTACTCCTCCCCAGACAAGCTATTTCACAAATGAATGATTTTTGCAGCTCACCCTATAGAACATTCCATGAAATAGTGAAAAAGAATATAGGATCCTTACCCTAGTTCCCTTATGCCCCCCTTTTTTGTTAGTAATATTTCTGTGATTCTACTAGGATATATGGTACAAAGGGCTGCACTTTAATTGAACTGTCAGCATCTCCAACAATCCTATAAAACTTTGATTATGCACGGCAGGGTTAGTGATATACTTGTTATTGTGGATGCCCTATTTGCTAAACCTGAACACCCCTACCCCCGACAGGTCAAACAACCCAAGCAACCTTCCTGTCATTAGCTACGACTATTCCTACCTCACTGCTGTGAAAATCACACAAGCGAAGACTTCAAAGCCCAACCAGGACTGAATTCGACCAGAAGCTAATCACCCACAAATCCAGCTCAAATGGCAATAATTGGCTAAACTGCTCACCTCTCCAGAGCTCAGCAGTAATTTGGGATAATAAAGAAAAGAATTATTCAGCTAACTGCCCTGAAATGTATGTTTTCTGACCGACACACTTCACATTTTAATAATGATGGACACAAAATCCAATTTAATGTAACATCTACTGAATAACAAACCTAACATTGAAAGAAAATGAAGTATTTTAATGGCCTATATTATTTCACAAAAAGATTTCATATTTCACATCATAGACCAAAAAGGGATTTGAGAGTAATCCTTATGTTTTGAATTGTATTTGATTTCTGCAGTAAGTGAAAGTTCCAAGTTAAAAATAATATATGCTGCATCTATACCTCAAAGCTGTGCAAAGTGAATGTCACTGTCACAACTGTGTGTGTTGTCTCTTTTGGGGTTTTCAAGAGACTTTGTTTACCATTTCCTCTCCTTCTAGAAGCTTAATTTGCATGGCACAGGTCCCTGCTCCAATCCTGGGCATCTTGAGTAACACACCATTTCTGCCTAGAACTTTTGAAAACTTACGCTGATCTGTATCATTATAACTAGATAGATCTCACTTATAAAATAAGTGATAAAGCTGCAATTATTTTCATAAATAACACCCTTCCTATGTCACGATGAAGCAACATAGCATCCTCTAGATTAAACCATTACTCTCAAGTACAGCAGTGAATTCTTTTAGTTTTTAATTTATTTTAAATGACCATCAATTTACTATCTTTAAAGCAATTTTCCTCAAAATAATTGAAATGTATAACTGTCATTATAGTATCACAAAGTCAAATATATGACTGTAAAATTTATCACAGTTCAGACAATTGTGGGATCCACACAAGAAATGTGTTTTTCAAATAAGCATGGCAAATTCACATGAGAATGAAGAAATTTTCTGAAGGAGCACAGAACCTAGATAATAAAAGAAAAATGTGCTAAATACATCTGGGCATCAAAAGATCCTTGACTATAATCCACAGATCTTCTGATTTTAAAATGCTTTTTGGGCTCAACCTTTACAGATATTGTAGAAGTTGGCTTATAATATGCATTGTTAAACACATTTTCCCCAGGGAAGGATATAACTGTAATATAGAATAAAACTATCACTGCGTACTATGTAGCCCCATAATAATCTATCCTGGTTCCTAATAGGTTTATTTTGCACTTCCATTCCATGGCAGAAATAAAATACAGAAACCCTAAGAATATATTGATATTATATAGACATTAAAATGATATAATAAAATTGCATATGATTCCACAAATTGAAATCCACTCAAAACAGACAACTCTCTCCCTTATATGCCACTTTTCTATGCAAAAGATTTTATTTGGAACAATATTCAATCATATTGTTCCATATCTGTTTCTGAAATACAACTATTATTATATAATTATTATTTCAGTTTCAAAAAAATATATATATTTTCTGAAACTAAACTGAAATTTAAAGTCTGATAAAGGTGCAAAGCTTTTTGATTGATTCCCATGCTGGATAAAGCCAGGCATTTTTCTGTGATTAGTGAAACATGTAAGTAAACATGCATAGCAATTTATCTTAAATATTTTTCTTGTCTATTCAATTTCTATTTTTTCAGTACTTAAAACAGAAACAGGATGATATACTGGTTCAATCTTGTTTAGTATTAAAGAATGACCAGAAAGCAAGCTGTCTAGCACAAAAACATACAGTATGAAAACTAACAAGATAATTCACCAACTACACGTTTTGTGTTGTGAATGCTGAAATAGTTTGTGGCCTTTGGGTCGCTATGATTCAGTACTACAGTTGCCACATGATCTGCATTAAGTTGGTGTGATTGGCTTTTCTGCCTCCCACCTAATTTCTATTTTAAACTCATCCTTGATATTAGGCAATGATGAAGTGCTGAATTTACATACATTTCAATGCATTAACATGCAAATGAATAATGACCTTTTCTTCCTCTGTGAAAGTTGGCAACTATGAACTGCTACAATTCCTGGAGGATTATATTCTACTGCAAGAGATATGAGTAATCAGGAGAATGTATTCATTTCCCTTGAGTGTAGTCCTTGCAAGTGTCAATTCCATCAATGAATCTTTCCTGCTATTGTTTTGCTGTACTTCAGGCAAGCAAACGCCAGGCTTATTTCTCACTTAAATCATACAAAAATTATTATTCAAATCTCAAACTTCATAATAAAAGTGTCCTATTTGGATTTGTTTTTAAAACTATTTTTGTTTATGATATGTGGGTAAACAAAGTAAAATATAATTTTATATGGTATTCCAATATTCTTTTTTAAATTAGACTAGATATTGTGCATTAATTGCAAATAATTAAATATTTGTCAACATAAATTTAACTGAAGTTGGAAACAAAGTAAAAAAGGAATACTTATATCATTGTTCCAATATTCATCATTTCAGATTGTTTATAATGAACTGATTTTCTTCCACATCAAGGAATCCTTTTCGATGGTAAAATATGGATGAAAATTTCAAATATTAATTAAACTCTTCACTGGCATGCCAGTCAGAATTTCTTTGGCTGTTTCCTGCTTCTTCAATAGATCCACAAAATCTCACTTTTAAGGAGCATTTCTAATATTTAGGATAGCAACAAGATACCACAATTAAGAAAACTATCTCAGGAAGCTTGTCAACTCCCCATATGAACAGTCCTTATTAGTTCCTGGGAGCTTCATAAACTTCTTGTTACAGAAAAATAAAAGTCACAGACATTAGCAGATGAAGCAAGGGCTTAAAAAATCCTCCTCCAAGTGTACAGAGTCTAGTCAATAGTACAGTGAAAGAATACCATAACATTTCAAGAAACAAAAAACTGAAATTTTATCAGTATACCAAATAAGAATATCCAGACATTCATATTTGCTAAATAATAAGAAAATTCAATTTTACAAATTCAATTTTATTACATTAAAAAATAATAGTTAAGATTAGGATCCTGGAAGGAATATAGATGTATTAAATGGAATGTCTTATCCAGTTGTTTTAACCAAAAGGAAAACATGACATTTCTGAAGTGATGACTGGAAAACAACATTATTCTCAAGATGTACAGAGCATTAATCCGCTCACCCAATGATCATGGGAAAATTACATAAGTTAGGCCAATGCTTTGGAAGAGGTTTCAGTATATACAGGCAAACTACACTTGTTATGTAGGGTTTTAGAGATTCTATTGCCGGTCTTCCCACTCTGAAATGGGTGGAGGTGAGAAACTGTGATAAGGATTTCTGTTAGAAGAATGAAAGGAAAAAGGAAACTTGTCTAGTTTAGTTTAGTTTAGTTTAGTTGATTGTCATTGTACCCCATACAATGAAATTAAGTGCCGTATTCAGTGTACATTATAAATACAAAAATAAAACACACACACACACATCCTTCACATTCAATACAATTGAATTGAAACCCCGATATTGTGTTAATATTGCACTATACAGTAGAATTCAATATAGTTACTGCCCTGGGATAGAAGCTGTTTTTCAGCCTATTTGTCCTTGTTTTTATTATCTTGTACAGTTTGCCAGATGGTAGTAGTTCAAAAAAAGTATCCCAGGATGAGATGGATCTTTAAGAATGTTTTGAACTTTCTTAAGGCAAAGGGAGCTATAAAGCTCTTCCAAAGAGGGGAGAGGGCAACCAATGATGCGGCAACCATTGTAAAACCAAGGATTTATTTTTCAGATACAAGAGACAAAAATATTGGCCCCTCCCTTCATTCTTTTCTGTCACTGGTTCAGAATAACCACTATTTCACCAGCTTTGGATGAAAAGGAAAGGTAAAGCTGGCTGTCCCCTCAGATTAACAGTGCAGCCCACTTCTGCCAGATGATCTCTCTCTTCTCTTATGGAAATAAATATGTTTATAAAGCCTATAAAAGGTGGGATGTTATGTAAATACAAGTAATATTTTTTTCACAGCAGGGAAGTGTCTGTTGCTCAGTTGGTGGGTCAGCTTTGTAAGGTGCCATATATTTATGGTGCATAACAACTAGTTAGGTCCACCTATTGTGTCCCTTTGAAAAGAAAGAAAAAGTCAGAGTAAGAGAGAAAGAAAGAGAAAGAGAGAAAGAAAGAGAAAGAAGGAAAGAAAAAGAGAAAGAAAGAGGGAGAGAGAGACAAGAAAGGAAGGAAGGAGGGAAGAAAGGAGAAAGAAAGGAAGGAAGGAAGGAAGGAAGGAAGGAAGGAAGGAAGGAAGGAAGGAAGGAAGGAAGGAAGGAAGGAAAGAGAATTTATATGACCACAATTGAGCCCAAAATTTTGGTTACTAAGCAAGAGTGTTATTAAGTGATTTTCACATTTTACAAGTTGGCCATGCTCCCAGAGTCACATGACCACCAAGCCACTCCCAGCCAGTCACATGAACACCAAGCCATGCCCACAAAATAGGCTACACCCACAAAATACATAGTAAAAATATTAAAACTCACCACTGAGGGGAAGGATTGTTTTAAGCTTTTTACACTGCTGTTGGAAGGAAATACTCCCCTGTTGGAGTTCTTCTAGCCAGGATGCAATGATCAACACTTTGAAGAAACAATTGAATAATGAAGCAGAGCTGCCGGAAAGAAGCTTTTAATGACAAGGAATCAAGATGAGTGACATTCAGCAAAGCTTGTTGGCTAGCTAGAAATATTGACATTCAAATATGGGTTTACATACCCTTTCTAAGTTTTGGTCTAAAACTGGTTTTTGGTGAGGTTTAATTCTGTGCTTGGTGACATTTAATCCTGTGTTTATTGATGGGATAATTTTCCCTATTCAGCTTTATTTGGAAGGAAAAAGCTTAATCTCTGTCCCTGAAAAGAAACTGGGTTGAGAAATCTGACTAGTTCCTGTGTCTATTTGTTCTGGTAATTGGTTTAACAAGCAACAGCTACTGTGTTTGCTCTTTTGCTTCATTCTAGTGTTAATTGCTTTCTTTGTAGTTAGGCTTATCTCAAGTGTTTACACTTGAGCTTGCTTGAGGTATGATTTAATTATTTGTATTGTGTTTGAATTTTTACCTGCCTCATGGTTTCTTTTTCTATCTGGGGAGGTGATCTTTCTTCACTGCTTTAGTAGTTCCTGGCACTGTCCTTTTGGGGTGTACTTCCAAGAGGCAGGATACAAGCTTGGCACTGATTTTTTAACTGCCTTTGGGCGTGTGTGTGTGAACTTTCCTTAAATCTGGATGATTTCCTTAGAATATCTTGTGAGGTGAGTGAGACCAGCTGGTATCTTTAAGTGGTGCAAATGGATCTAAGGATTGCTTCTCCTGGGTGTGCTCTTTCTGGAGTGCTTAAATGATCTCTCTGCTAAAGGTTTTCACTTTATGAGCAAGAGTTGGCTGCTGATAGTTATTGCATTTTAACTATTTTAATTCTTCAAGGTGGTCTGGCACCCTGCCTGATTTGTAACTCCGGCTTGCAGGTCTTTTTAACCTAATGATTGGTATTTAGGGCAGTTTTTGCAAGTGGCGATAAAAGCGGCAAAACGGCAACATTTTTCCGCTCTTATCGTGTCCACAGATAACTGCCCAGCCACCCTGTTTAGGGTGACCCGCTCCATACTTAACCAAGAAGCTGGGAAAGACCCCTTGCAATGTAGGGCTGAAGAATTTGTTCAGTATCTGCAGGATAAAATCGCTCAGATCCAGACAGGCTTGGGACGGGGATGAAACTTGTGGAGACCATTTGGGATGAGTTTGATCCTGTGACCCCCGAGGGTATGGACAGGATTATGGGGAGACTCAGTGCTGCCACTTGTGTGCTGGACCCCTGTCCCTCTTGGTTAGTCTCGGCTTCCCGGGAGGTGACATGAGGCTGGCTCCAGGCGATTACCAATGCTTCATTGAGAGAGGGGTTCTTTCCCACTGCCTTGAAGGAGGCGGTGGTCAGGCCCCTCCTTAAGAAGCCTTCCCTGGACCCAGCTTCTTTAGCCAACTATTGTCCAGTCTCCAACCTTCGCTTTGTAGTGAAGGTTGTTGAGAATGCGGTAGCACGTCAGCTTCCCCAGTCCCTGGATGAAGCTGTCTACCTGGATCCGTTTCAGTCGGGTTTCAGGCCTGGATACAGCACGGAGACGGCATTGGTCGCGTTGGTCGATGATCTCTGGCAGGCCTGGGACAGGGGCTGCTCCTCTGTCCTGATTCTATTAGACCTCTCAGCGGCTTTCGATACCATCGACCATGGTATCCTACTGCGACGCCTTGAGGGGTTGGGAGTGGAGGGCACCATTTTACAGTGGTTCTCCTCCTACCTGTCGGATCGGTCGCAGTTTGTGTTGACTGGAGGGCAGGGATCGACCCCGAGGTGCATCACTTGTGGGGTGCCCCAGGGGTCGGTTCTCTCACCCCTCCTGTTCAACATATATATGAAACCAGTGGGTGACATCATCCGTGGTTTTGGGGTATGGTATCATCAATATGCTGATGATACCCAACTTTTCATCTCTATCCCAAACCACTCAAACAATGCCCTCAACGTGATGCCCCGATGCTTGGAGGCTGTGCAGATCTGGATGGGGATTAACAGGCTCAAGCTCAATCCCTCCAAGACGGTTTCTATCATCCTGATTTGTACATCTTGTTCCATCTTTGATGATAGGGGGAGAAATTTTAGCCCCCTCAGAGAGGGCCCGCAATCTGGGCGTCCTCCTGGATACGCGGCTTAGTTTAGAAGAACACCTGATGGCTGTGACCAGGGGGGTCTTTCACCAGGTTGTCAGTATGGTATGTCAGTTGCGCCCTTTCCTGGATTGGGATGCTCTGTGCACAGTCACTCATGCCCTCGTCCTTTCTTGTCTGGACTACTGTACCACTCTCTACATGGGGCTGCCCTTGAAGAGCACCCGGAAGCTTCAACTGGTCCAGAATACGGCTGCGCGGGTTATCATGGGGGCACCTAGGTGCTCCCATGTTACACCCCTTTTAGGCAGCCTGCACTGGTTGCCGGTTGCCTTCCGGGTGCGATTCAAGGTTCTAATTATGACCTTTAAAGCACTCCATGACTTAGGCCCAGGATACCTGCGAGACCACCTACTACCACCGGTAGCCTCCCATCATCCAGTGTGATCCCACAGAGTTGGCCTCCTCAGGGTGCCGTCGGCCAGACAGTGTCGGCTAGTGACCCCCAGGGGGAGAGCCTTCTCTGTGGGATGGCCTTCCCTCTGGAATGAGCTGCCCCCGGAGCTTGGTATAATCCCCGACCTCTGGTCCTTCTGACGCACCCTAAAAAGTTGGTTTTTCCAGCAAGCAAGCCTGACCTGAACAAAACAAAACAAATTATTGATCACTGTTAATTTTAATTTTTTTTAAAAAATGTCATTGTCAATTTTAATTGGGTTTGGGATATTCTATTTAATTTTTTTTAACTTTTGTATTATGTGTTTCTTTTAATGTTGTACACCAACCTGAGTCCTTGGGAGAAGGGTGGCATATAAATCTAATAAACCTAAACCTAAACCTAAAGGGACCAGGACGACTGATCCGTGTACAGGAAAGAATGAATGAGTCCATGTATCATGAGATTTTGAGTGCAAACCTCCTTTCATCAGCAAGGGCATTGAAGATGAAACATGGCTGGGTCTTTCAGCATGACAATGATCCCAAACACATTGCCTGGGCAATGAAGGAATGGCTTTGTAAGAAGCATTTCAAGGTCCTGGAGTGGCCTAGCCAGTCTCCAGATCTCAACCCCATAGAAAACCTTTGGAGGGAGTTGAAAGTCTGTGTTGTCCAGCGACTGCCCCAAAACATCACTGCTCTAGAGGAGATTGGCATGGAGGAATGGGCCAACATACCAGCAACAGTGTGTGCCAACCTTGTGAAGACTTACAGAAAATGTTTGACCTCTGTCATTACCAACAAAGGATATATAACAAAGTATTGAGATGAACTTTTGATATTGACCAAATACTTATTTTCCACCATAATTTGCAAAAAATTCTTTCCAAATCAGACAATGTGATTGTCTGGATTTGTTTTCTCATTTTCTCTCTCATAGTTGAGGTCTACCAATGATGTCAATTACAGGCCTCTCTCATCTTTTTAAGTGGGAGAATTTGCACAATTGGTGGCTGACTAAATACTTTTTTGCCCCACCATAAGTCAAGGTTAAGTATCTTCAAACAGATAGTGGATTTACCCACTTCCTCTCTTTACTACTTTAGGAAGTTATTTATTAATGATTTTCTAAATGTTAAAAAACTTCAAAAGACAAGTTTTATTATGCCTGGAAAATCCCCTCCTACGCTGGTGTTGCAGAAAATGACAGGACTTAGACGTCTCGGGATCAAGGAGAAGTTTATTGGTAGCCAGGTTCAGAAGGCTAGCATGCAACTTCTCAACAACTCTTCTCATTGAAGCACGCATTCTTATACATTCTCAAAAGCAGCGCAACACGGAAATACTTAACCCATTTCTTATTGGTCATTTTGAGGAAGAAGCCTTATAAGTAGATAGTGTCTTACTTCTCCTTTTGTCTTGGGCCACAGGTACTGACTACATGGCTTTGTAAGAACTTTAGCTGAACTGTGTGGTTTTGGGCTTTTGACATTTCCTGTTTTTGTACATGTCTTACAAGCAGGTTTTTTTAATCTCTTCCTTCTGTCATGTCTCACTTTTATATTTTAATTTACATTTTATCCTCCTTTATTCCCCCCCTTCTAGACTTATTTTTAGCTAAAATTGAGTAGCCTATTACAGAGTTTTTTTGATTAGCAATGCAAGCATACAGAACAATAATATATAACAGCGAGAAGGAAAAGAAACAAGTAGAATAACTCTTAGAGCTTATCCTCTGAAGGCACTCTCTCCACTCTCAAGGGTGCAGTTGAACATACGTACCAGTGTCTGAAATTTCATCTTCATCATAGGGATGTGGGGTAATCCTACGGTCAACAAGGCTTTCATTCAAATCTAATTCCTTTTCAACCTGCATTTTCTTTACTGACCTCATAACTAGTTGCTTAAGTAGGGGTATTATGCAAGGAAGAAAAGCTAGGCTTGCGATCCTGCATAGCAGTAGAAATAGCATCTGTTTAATCCAACCAGACTCTGGTAACAAGAAAACCATATGTCTGCCCCTTGCGGCCTCTGTCCAATCGAGGATGTTTGGTCCTGCAATTCTTTGGCTACTCCTCAGACCACACCTGATTTATTCATATAGAAACAGTCTTCTCCCAGAAATACACACAGCCCACATTTCTCAGCACTTAAGAGGTCTATGGCACACCAGTTTTGTAAAACCACTACTGCCAGGGAGTTTATTTGATCTTGGACCTCAACCAAGGTGCCAGCAATTTGGTTTAGGCTTTCTTGGAATTCTTCTGACAGCTGCCTAAACTGTGTGATGGAGTATGTTATTCCACACACACCTATTCCAACTGCTGTCCCTATTCCCAGGATCGCTAACAGTGGGATTAAGAGCGGCACCCGTTTCTGAACATGTCCCATTAGAGGAACAGGGAGAGCCTGTTCCCCACTTACCACACCCAATTTGGGGAGGAGGAATATCAGGGAACATGTTCCAGTCCAGTTGGAAGGTAAGGATAGATATGCATTTTTCCCACATAAGAAGATTCCATTTTCTCCTACAGATATACCTATGTTCATGGAGAAGGCATGGGCTCAGAGGTTCCTTTCATTAGTCCAGACCTGTAAGGTTCCTGCCAGGAACATACCAGTCAGGGGCTGTAATGGAACTTCTTGGTTGGGGTCCATTTGCTTATCCTTGAGGACTGGACCTTCAAAGAGATAATGGGAACTGGTGTTTCCAGGAGGAAAATGAACACAAAATCCCATGGTGGATTGAATCAAGAACCAAATGGGGAATCGGGGTGGCTGAAATGGTCTTGGGCATCTTCCAGTAGTCAGATTCCCCTCCCAACGGTTAAAAATGAGTGGGGGCTGAAGCGAGAAAGTGACCTTCTGTTGGAAAAGATTGTGAGCAGAGGGAGACATGCTGTGGGTTAATTTTACATCCATGAGTGTCTTCCTAGGGGCAAGGTACATTTCAGATGGACACTGTTCTTCTGACAGTGACCCCACAGGAATGCCAGGTCCCTGATAACATTTGATGCACAAGGAGGGTGACCCTATAATTTCTATACCCACTGCTATGGGGCCAACAATGGGGAGACGGTTCATCCCCAGCCTTTTGAGTGCATTATACAAGTCACTTTGCAGCTGGGCTTCTGCCACTTTAGTTCCCCATCTACCACCCTTTTCAAAGACTATTGTGGCCTTGGTCTTTTCCCAAAGATCTGGCTCAATTGGAACAGCATGATAAGATGAAGGTCCAGCAGATAAACACAACTAGCATTTTTGACCTAGGGCAGGGTCAGACTGATTAATTAAGCTCTGACCTAACTCCAGCACTCTTAACATATAGTTCCCTTCTCTCAACTGTTGCAGAGGCCCGTTCTCCCTATGTTCTACCCTATTTCTTATAGGGATTGTCAGATGATTGACCTTAGGTGTTGGGGTTGACTTACAGTTTTGTCCCCATGCATAGATGATGCACCATTGGCGGAAGCGGATCTGTTCCACATCCTGTGACTTGATTCTACCCTGTTCTTTGGGATTTTTAACATCCTTGGATCTTTCTTCAAGAGCAAAGGGGGGTTGCTCGGGTATTTTTGCAACTTTGGGAACTAATATTCAGGACTTTATCACTTAGCAGGCCCTTTGCCAATAACAGCCAGAGCCACAGGAAGTTCATAATTGTCCTTTATGCAAAACCTCTTCAAACACAATTCTTTTAGCCTTTAGAATCACTATGTCAGGGAGGAGGCAGGGGTTATATATAATTTGAGGAAGGGCAATATCAGTTTTGGGCAATCCACAAAGCCAGGTCTTATTTGCTAAGTATAATGCCCCTAATCCCAAAACACCTATTATGCTACAGAGGACCCACTCCCATGGTTCCTCAAACATAAGTGTCATCAGAGGATTCACACTCCTCTTGATCACAGTCAATAGTTTTAGCCTCAGCACCTGTCTTTCTTGGGCAGGGGCAATTCCCTAAGAATGAATACACTATACAACAAATCAAAATAAGGGTAAGCACCAAGGGTGGGTTCCTGCCAGTTCTAACCTCTTCTATAGAAGTCTACAGTGCCATTTAGAACTGGCTCAATCTCCCTCCCCCCGCCCGTCTGCACATCATCAAGATGAAGAGCGAGAGGAGGAATATATAGTCTTGTCGAGATTGAGTGCAAGCTTGTTCGCTCCCATCCAGACCCTGACAGCCCCCAGGCACTGGCACATCACTTCTACCGCTTCGCTGAGTTGGCACAGATACAATTGAGTATCGTCCGCATATTAGTGGTATTTAATCCCGTGCGGCGCATGATCTCACCCAGCGGCTTCATGTAGATGTTAAATAGGAGGGGGGACAGGACTGAGCCCTGAGGCACCCCATAGTTGAGAGGCCTAGGGGTCGATCTCTGCCCTCCAACCAACACCAACTGCGACCTGTCCGAGAGGTAGGAGGAGAACCACCGTAAGACGATGCCTCCCACTCCCACCTCTCGCAACCATCACAGAAGGATACCATGGTCGAGGTATCGAAGGCTGCTGAGAGGTCAAGAAGCACTAGGATAGAGGAATGACCCCTATCCCTGGCTCGCCAGAGATCATTGATCAGCGTGACCAAAGCAGTTTCCGTGCTGTAACCAGGCCTGAAACCCAACTGAAAGGGATGCAGATAATCAGTTTCATCCAAGGTCCGTCAGAGTTGAAAGGCCACCACCTTCTCAACAACCTTCCCTACGCAGGGGAGGTTGGAGACTGGACCAGTTGTTCAAAACGGTAGTTGTTCAAAACAGCTGGGTCCAGAGAAGGTTTCTTCAGGAGGGGTCTCACCACCGCATTCTTTAGGAGGTGCGGGAAGGATTTCTCCCGGAGAGAGGTGTTAACAATCATCTGGAGCCAGCCTCCCTGCTGGTCGAGACCAGCCAGGAGGGGAACGGGTCCAGTATACAGGTGGAGGCACTCACCACTCCCATGGCCTTGTCCACTTCCTCAGGAGTGACAAGTTGAAACTCGCTCCATAAAATCCGCTCAAGACCTTTCCCCAGTACCTCGGCTGGTACCGTGCAATTGGAGTCCAGGTCCGTCCGAATCCGAGCGACTTTATCCAACAGAAATTGGACAAATTCCTCAGCTCTACCCTGTAAAGGGTTGTCCGCATCCCTCCCTTTCAAGAGGGAGTGGGCTATTCTAAACAAGGCGGCTGGGCGCGATTCTGCAGATGCAATAAGAGCGGAAAAATGCGCACATTTTGCCGCCCGTATCGCCACAAGATAGGTCCTGATGTAGGCTCTCATCAGTGCTCAGTCAGATTCAGAGTTACTAGCCCTCCAGCGGCTCTCTAGGCGTCTCTTTTGGTGCTTCATCTCCCGGAGTTCCTCGGTGAACCAAGGAGCCCTCCTGGATGTGGACAAGAGCGTCAGGTATTTCACCAAGCACCGTCTGAAATCCCATAGGGTCCATCAGGTGCCTGGGGCAGAACCACCTAATCAGTTCCCCCTCCCTACAGTGGGGGATTATGACAAGGGCAAGGTCTTAATGCCCTTCAAATCTAGATCACGTCTCCACTGCTCCAAAGTCTGCTTCCTGCTTTGCGTCCGCATTCTTCCTGCATTGCAACATCTAGGGAGCCATGTCTGATAGAGCTTGGTGATGTTCCAGAGTGCAAAATGAGTTTTTATTTCTTTGCTATCATTCCCTTCTTCACACGGGATCAACCAGCAATGGGGAGGAAGAGATAGAAGGGGGGCGGCATTCCTGTGTGCTGCTGCTCCTGATCCCCTCAATGCTAGCAGCTGCCACTGCCCCCTTTTCCCTCTCCCTCCCTGTTGCTGGGCAATCCTGTGTGAAGAAGGGAAAAGCAGCATTAGCACAGAAAAGGCCGCCCCCTTCTCCCTCTCCTTCTCCACTGCTGGGCGATCCCATGTGAAGAAGGGGGCTAATAGAGAGGGGAGGGTACGAGGTTGCTGTTTCTGGGATGAGGAAGCCTGGGAAACATCTGGGTCTGGGTCTGGCTTCTCTTCCTCTCACAGCCAGCTTTCCAGTCTTTCTTGGCGCATGCTTCTTCCCCAGGCCGCCATCCATTTTCCCCCCAACAGCCCGACAAACCTAGGCAAAAAGCTAGCCCTCAGTGACATCCAGCTTCAGTGACAGCAGGCTTGCAAAGGCAGTTGTGAGCTGCACTGCCATCTCCATCAAGCTAGACTGGGGAGGGAGAGTGCCAGCAAGCACCAAGGAGACCGCGGGAGGAGGGAAGCCAACCACGCAAAGGGGCAAGTGAAGGGCATGGCAGACTTTCTAAGCCTGCCTAAAACAGGGAATGAGGGAAGGATATATACATATACATATACATATACATATACATATACATATACATATACATATACATATACATATACATATACATATACATATACATATACATATACATATACATACACATACACATACACATACACATACACATACACATACACATACACATACACATACACATACACATATACATATAAATACATACATACGTGTGTGTGTGTGTGTGTGTGTGTGTGTGTGTGTGTGTATATATATATATATATATATATATATATATATATATATATATATATATATATATATATATATATATATATGATGTAACCTATCTCTCTCTCTCTCTCCCTCTCCCTCTCTCTCTCTTTATCTCTCACCCCCATCTCCCACCCCACCTTCTGAAGACCCCTTGATTCCCTCTCCAACCCTGTCCCATACAGGCATCACCCTTGTGGGTGATGTAGAGTTGGCTACACCCATTCAGTCACATGACATCCCACACAGCCAAGCCCACCCAGGCAGTCATTAGGAAGAACAAGTTGTTAAATTATTTAAATCCCACCACTGTCCTAAATACATACTGTAACAGCTTGCTTTATGCTGATGATATGAATTTATTATCATATTCACAAGTAGGATTATGTAGACTATTAAGAAGATTCATCTCTTATTACCAGGATAACTTCCTAACCCAGGAGTCTGTAACCTTAAACACCCAAAGAGCCATTTGGACCCATTTCCAACAGAAAAGAAAACACCGGGAGCCACAAAAGCTGGGTGGGCATGGCCAACCCAATGTCACTCACTCCCATCCAATCACATGAGCCCCTAGCCATGCCTACGCAGCTGGTCATTAGGGCAGAGAACTGGTTTTTAAATTATTTGTAATGCCCAGTCCCATCTAACCTCTCCCCTCCCATCCACCTCCTGTCACACGGCCTCAACGCATTTATAGTTCTGTAAAAATGTTCACATTTCTCTCTCTCCCTCCGTCTCTCTTCCCCCCTCTTTCTATGTCTGTGTCTCTGTGCCTCTTGTCTCTTCTCTCTCTCTCTCTCTCTCTCTCTCTCTCTCCCTCCCTCCCTCCCTCTCTCTCTCTCTCTCTCTCTCTCTTTGTCTCTCTGAGTTGATGAGCAAAATGGCAAAACTACTTTCAGGACTTTCAGGGACACATTTCACCCTTAAAATACATAACCTCTCTCCCCCACTCTCTCTCCCTCCCTCTCTCCCTTCTCCCGGGGGGGGGGGAGGAACCCCTGAACTGGTGCTGGGTGGTGGGAATCTGATATCCGGAGGCTGACAAGCCCAAGAACAGCACGCTGACGATTACCTGGTCAGCAGGGCATCACAACACCAGCAGTTCTGCAAGAAAATCAACTAACATCTGGGAGGTGAGAGCGAGCCACCACCACCAGGTTGCATTGTGGCTCCACATCGTAATGGGTTCCAGGAGGATGGGACCCCATCTTCCCCATTGTGAAGTGCATTAAATTTCACTGTGCTGCAGAAGGTGCTGCAAGAGTAGCGGGCAGCCCATGGAGGTAGCAATAGCAAATGTACTACGACAAAGGCAGAATGCTGTTTTGCGCAAAGGCAAGTGCAGGGGCTTTGCCCCTGCACTAAGGCTCCGGCGATTGCCACCACCGTGACAGGGCAACAGTTCTTTCATTCCTTTGCTGTGACAGGGAAAGGGATGAAAGAGCTGCATGTGGCTCTGGAGCCGCAGGTTGCTGACATCCACCCTAACCATTAGTAAATCTAAATAAAAAATCATGGTGTTTGGAAAACATCATCAGAGACATTGATAGCAATTAGATGGTGAACCAATTGAACAGGTTCACACTGTTGTATGTTTAGGTGTAACTTTTTCCAAAACTGGATCTTGGGCTTGCCATCAACAACGGAGTACACTTAGAGCAAAAGCTCATTTGAATTTACTGCTTAAACTAAATAATCCCAGTTACCCAGGGTCCCTAGCCCAATAATTAAAGTATATAAAGCTAAAGTTACCCCTATACTCTTGTATGGAGCAAAGGTTTGGGGTCTATACTCAATCACAGTACTAGAACAAACACAGTCACAGCATTTGTTATGTATTTTGGGTGTAGATCTAAGAACATTGCCTGCAGCAGTTAGAGCTGAATTAGGAATTCATATAATTCATGCACTATCCAAAATTAGAGCATATAACTACTGGCATAAAGTCAATAAAATGGAGACTGATAGACTCCCCAAGTTATGTCTTCTAGAGCAAATAAAATCACAATCACAAATCTCATGGATCTCCAAATTAACAAATTTTGTAAGAAGGTGTGGTCTTCCTTTCTCTTGTGTAACATGAGAACGATTAAAAAAAGGGCTGCCCAAAGAATTAAGGATATAGAAACACAAAATAATATAGCTTTCCTTAGAAAGGTGGGTAACTTGAAATGGCTGAAGAAATACAAACACACTTTTCAAATAGACAGCTATTTGAAGTTACAACTGGCAAAACATCTTAGGGAGATATTTACGTGAGTGAGATTTGAACAGCTTGACACAATGGTCAGATATGGGAAATTCCATTCTATACCCTACAATGAACGTCTCTGCATTTGCGGAGTGGCAGAGGTAGAAGACCTGGCTCACATCCTATTTGACTGTTGCCTGTATACAAGGGTGAGAAACAAGTACTTTGGTCTATATACCAAACAAATGACCCATTGGAATGACCCCAGTAGATTGCAAGGGTGACACAAAATATAATTCTATCATATTTTATTTATATCTCAAATTATTGTATGGTATTTTATTCCAATTTCATTTTAGACTGTATTTTATTCCAATTTCATTTTAAATTGTATTTTGTCCAATTCCATTTTAAATTGCTTTATCAAATTTTAGTAATAATTTGTTGATGGAACTTTGCACTTTGATATGGACCAAAGGCTAATCAATAAATAAAGACTATATAAATGTAAGGATTAAAAGAAATATTAATTTTAGGAAAATGGCAAAAGAGGAACTAGATCATTGATTTTGGAAAGTTAAAGGGTTATAGGATTTGGAATAATATTTCCTATGAGGTGTTTAAAAATGGATAAAGGATTATATTAAGATTTTAAAATTAACTAAGAAATATTCTTGTGGGAAATTTTTGTTGATTGGAAAATACAGACAATAAAAAGGGACTCTGAGAGCTGAGTAGAGAGAACTCCAGAGAACTAAGGATTACAATTAAAGGAGAAGTCACCCATTAATACAATGGAGCAATACTATTTGACTATACAAGAAATTATGGCTATTTGGGAGCAATGTACTCAGAAATTACTTTAAAGATTGTCTGATCTTACTACATGTAGAACAACAACATATTTTGTTGGATAAAACAGCGATTGATGTTTGTTTATGTCCTGTTAGTCAAACACACATAAATACATGAAGAGTTGATTTTATTATCTTTCCTAAGCAAGGTTTGTAAACATATGCAATTGGAGTTTAGAGACAAGTCCTGCCAAAGTTCAACAAGTTTGGCTTACAAGAGTTCCAAATGAAGGAAACAAGCAAGAGAGTAATCAGATGAAGTTCAAGGGTCAGAGCTTTTATCAGGTTTGTGAGCTGATCTGGTTCAAAGGCAGAGTCATGAGGTCCAACAATCAAGGCACAAGAATAGGAGTTAACAGGGTTGTTATCAACAGAGAACTTGGGCTTGCTGCACCACTTTAATAGAAGCAGCCCTAGTGTCTCTCATTTAGTAAAAAAGATTTCTTTTGCTTCATCTCTTAAGAGAAACTGATAAAATTAGGATATAAAATGGATCCAATTAAGGTTACAATATAATAGTTATTATTTTGGATAGTTCTTAATATACTTTTGCTGATTAGAGGTGAATGATGAAGTTTTAAGTTAAGTCTGAGTGACATATATCAAACAAAAATATATACATTTTATTTTTCAATAATTTGATTTTTGATAAGGGATGAAGTATGGGGAAAAGATTTTTTACTGAAATATTAGAGAGTGTGTTACTGAAGCTATTCATATACTATCATTTTTCCCCCTTACTTTTTTTTCTTGGCCTTGCCCCACTATAAGGAATGATTTCACAAGTCTGCGACTAAAAAGCTGTTTGATTATTTTCATCTAATTTCCATGTATTTTGGTGTGCTGAAAACAATATTGAAAAAACTCCTAGACGTCATGATTTGCCACAACATGCAAAATTGTCTTCAAATTTATCATTTTTTTTAATTTGGGGTATTTTTTTATATTATGGGATTTAAACTAAATTTAAAGTCCAAATTACTATTAATTAATTCACATAAGTGCATTTAAGATATAAAATGCCAAAAAAACCTTAAAGGATTTGTCAGAGTTATGTAAAAAAAATACAGCAAAATATAGCAAATCAATATATACATAAGTTAAGCAAGTTTTAAGTCTGTGCTTCTAATGGTAGAAGAAGTTAATCTTTCCTGAAGAATCCAGTGGGAGGGAGACACAGGGCAGATAGCAGCATCTCCATCAGTGCAGGGGGCATGGCCAGCACTGTGACATCTCGTGTACGGACACAGAGCTGCTCTCTCCTGCATGCCACACTTGTGCATGAATCATCATCAGGTTCTTGGTTCTAGGCTGTTCACACTTTTTCATTGCAATTCATGTTAGCTTGTCATTATGTTATGTTATGGCTCCGCGAAAGTGTATTAATTCACCAGCCAGTTTCTGTTTCATCTGTGGTGAATATACAGTGTTGAAGCAACAGCAGAATATTACAGACTTTGTGGAAAAAAGTATACTTTGCATACTTTGGACTAAAAATTGGAGATCAAGATAAAGTTTGGGCGCCTCATAAAGTGTGCAAACGGTGTGTTAAGGAACTCCGAAACTGGTTCAAGGGTAAGATAAAATCTTTCCGTTATGGGATTCCTATGGTATGGTGAGAGCAAAAAAACCATAGTGATGACTTTTACTTTTGTTCATGCGATGTGAAAGGGTTTAATTCCAAATGTAAGCATTCCATTTCATACCCCAATCTTCACTCAGCAATTCGTCCCATCCCCCATGGCACAGATATACCAGTACCCAAGCCCCCTGCTACCTTGGAAGAGATATCTAGCTCCAATGAAGGTGAAGTCATACCTGAACCAGACGATGAATCAAGTTCTGACTTTGAAGATGATACAAGACCAAAATTGTTTTCTCAGGAGGAGATGAATGATTTGATAAGAGACTTGAAACTTCCCAAAGATGCCGCTGAGTTATTTGGATCAAGGCTGAAAAGCAGGAATTTATTGTTGCCAAGAGTGTCATCTTCATGGTTCAGACATCATGAAAAGGAGTTTGTTCCATACTTCGCCCAGGAAGATAAGTTGGTTTATTGCATCAATGTGAAAGGTCTGATTGGTCAATTTAAAATCCAATATGATTCAGAGCAATGGCGTCTTTTTATAGATTCTTCAAAAAAAAGTCTCAAAGCAGTTTTACTCCACAACGGTTTTTATGCTTCCATACCTGTAGGTCATTCTGTACACTTGAAGGAAACCTACGAGAACTTGGAATTGGTTCTTCATAAACTTAAATATGAAGACCATGGTTGGCAAGTGTGTGGGGACTTGAAGGTCTTGTGCATGCTGCTCGGGCAACAAGCTGGGTATACCAAATACCCTTGTTTTCTGTGTCTATGGGACAGTCGAGACCAACAAAATCACTGGACCAAGAAGAGTTGGCAGCCGAGGGTGCTAACAGTCGGTGAAAAAAATGTCCTCCGAGAATCTTTGGTACCTTCCCATAAAGTTCTTCTACCATCTCTCCACATAAAATTGTGATTGATGAAGCAATTCATAAAATCACTTCCAAGAGATGGAGAATGCTTCAAATACTTGGTCACCAAGTTTCCATGCCTGTCAAGGCAAAATTGAAGGAAGGTGTGTTCATCAGACCAGACATTAGAAGGCTTATAGTTCATCAAGAGTTTGTCAATACCATGATGGATCCTCAAAAAGAAGGGTGGATTGCATTTAAAGAAGTCGTACAGAAATTTTTAGGCAATAACAAAGATCCTCACTACAAAAAGATTTTCAGAGGAATGCTGAAAGCATTTCAAGCTTTAGGTTGCCTGATGAGTTTGAAAGTGCATTTCCTCCAGTCCCACCTTGACTACTTTCCTGAAAATTTGGGAGCTCTGAGTGAGGAACAAGGTGAATGATTCCACCAAGACATTAAAGAGATGGAAAGGAGATACCAGGGAAAATGGAGCATTACAATGATGGCAGACTACTATTGGATGCTTCAGAGAGACATTCCAGATGTTACTCACAAGCATAAATGCACCAAGAGGAGCCTCACAAGGAAGAAGAATCGAGTTTAGTGTGTGTAGGTGAGCTCATTTCAGTTCAAAAAAGGATTTTCATGAAAATATTGTAATAAAACTTTAATTTTATAAGTCTATTTCCATTTATTTTGAGGTATTGCCTTATTTAACATAGTTACCTAAATTGTCAGGAAATGTATGTCCTATGACAAAATGGAGGTCATTTTCGGATTCAGCGCACCAAAAAACATAAAGATTACGTGGAATAACCAAAATAGCTCTCGAAATTTTTTTTCCAGACCTGTGTTTCACTCCAGGTATTCTACTCAGCATTGGATAAGACCAAGCTAAAGCTCTTATTAAACAACGTAAAGCAGACATTGAATGCCAATTGGACCTAGCAAAGTCCCCAAACTTTATTTCTAGGGAATCCAATACTCTGCTTCTCTCATGACATATTTAATCAACTTTGAAATTCTGACCCACGGAGAGCCTATACCAGTGATAGTGAACCTTTTTGGTACTGGAACATACATGCATGCTGGCCAGCTGGTCTTTGAGCATGCTGGAGTGCTGGAAACCTGAAGACCAGGTGGAAACCCGAAGATCAGGTATTTATTAATAACTACAGTGGATTTCAAGAACTATTTCCAGTTATGAAATATTAATTATTCTGCTTCTCTCATGACATATTTAATCAACTTTGAAATTCTGACCCACGGAGAGCCTATACCAGTGATAGTGAACCTTTTTGGTACTGGAACATACATGTATGCTGGCCAGCTGGTCTTTGAGCATGCTGGAGTGCTGGAAACCTGAAGACCAGGTGGAAACCCGAAGATCAGGTATTTATTAATAACTAGAGTGGATTTCAAGAACTATTTCCAGTTATGAAATATTAATTATTAGACTGATTAAGAAATAAGCGCTATGAATTGCAAACACCATATATACATAGTACATTATATAAATTTAGCATTTTCACATCACTATATTTTCCAAAGATATAATACCAATTATAAAGATTCTGTTTCACTGAGTGGCTTCATTTGAGAAATAATTCCATACCACAAATTCACCTCTGTTTTTTGAACCTACAGTTCAGCAGTGGAATTCACTTACCTTCCCTACTGGTTTACAAATGTGAGCACGCTTTTATAATATTATTTCTTGGTTTTTCTCTACATTTTCTTATCTCAATTTTCTCTGCATATTTTTACTTCCTTTCTTGTTAAAATAAAGTAATTTTAATTTCTGTTATTGGAATAGATATTACCTTCCTCATAACTAAATACCCATCAATTATTTATCTGGAAGAAAACTGTATCACCATAAAATGTCCTGTCTGGGACAGAAAAAGAGAGAGTCTGAGCCTAGATACTTTTGGTTACAAGCCAAAAAATCCAATTACCTTTGGACAGGAAATTCAAAACAAGAAATGGGGGAGGGCAAAGTCTGTACATGGCCTGTATCTTACAGGAAAAGACAAGGTTAGGGATGCTTTGAATCCACTGTTCGGGGACCAAATAGCTTTTTTTGTTCTGCTTCTTTGTCTGCACAAAAGGTTAGGAGCAAAAAGGTTAACCATTACTGCCATCGCTAAATGTTCTCACTGCCAAGAAACTTCTCTTTATTTCTAAGTTTGCTCTCCTTGACTAGTTTCCATCCATTTCTTCTTGTAGTTATTTTTGTCCTTTGATATCCTCCTTTGTTGTACTATATTCCTTCTGGAGAATTGCTTTCTCTGTCAACTTCTGCTGTTAACTCCTTTATTTAAAGTTTAAAATCTTTATCAGGTTAGCTCTGCCTATTCACTACCTTAGCTTGGAAACAGACACTTGTGATGGTTAAGCTCACCATTTATAAGGAAATACTTTTCTTATACTGAGAGCTCGGGGGAGGGGAGGAGGTCATTCCCTGCTTGGTGTGTGAGTGACTGGGCAGGGGGCTGTGTGTGAATTGAATGGATATATAATGAATGTGCTGGGAGTGCTGGATGTGACCCCTCTGCTGTAGTGAGGAAGGGGATGAGGGCACTGAGAGAAAGTGCTATAGGGCCTATTGGACTCATCCTATCCTTGACTATTCGCTAATGGACGAGGATCCCTTTTAGATCCATAAGAAAGTGTTGAAAGGTTAACAAGGTTTTGACAGCTTGGAAAGCTGCAGATTCAGCTTTTCCCCCACCCATTTGGGCGATCAATCCAGCAGTCGGTGTAGGGGTTCCGCTAGCCATGCCTTGTGTGGCAGAAATATGTTACAGAAATTAAGTAGCCCCAGGAAAGCTTGTAGCTCTGTCTTGCTGGTTGGTGCCGGGGCCTGCTGAATGGCTTGGATTTCTGATGGGGTCGGGTGAAGACCTTCTGCGTCCACTACATATCCCAAGAATTCCACCCTGGGAACGGCTATCTGGCACTTGTTAGATTTTAATTTCAAACCTACACTCTGGAACCAGTGAAGCACAGTATGGAGGCTGGCAAGGAGGTCAGCATGGGATGTGGCAGATACCAGGATGTCATCGAAGTAAGGGACAATGCCTGGTATTCCCTGGAGAAGCCGCTCCATTAAGTTCTGCAACAGGTCGGGAGCCACACAGACTCCAAATTGGAGGTGGTGGCATTTAAAAGCCCTCCTATGTGTTACTATGGTTTGGACTTCAGCAACAGGCAACTGCTGGCACCCCTGAGCCAAATCAAGCTTCACAAAAATTGTCCCTTGCTCCAGTGAGTGCAACAGGTGCTGCTATGCTCACTGTGCATTTGTAATCAGTGCACAAGTGCACAGACCTGTCTGCCTTGATTGGCATTACAATGGAGGTCTACAATGGGGGGTTGAATTTCCTAGGCTGGACTAGTGGGTCTAGGCCAGTGATGGCGAACCTATGACACGCATGTCAGTGCTGACACGCGTAGCCATTTGGGGTGACACGCACAGGATTTCATGCGATTCATCCTCGGCTCCTGCACGGCCGCCGAGGATGAAAGAATCTGTGCTGGAGGAACGGGGGGGGCGGGACGTGTGATCTCCCCCGCCCACACTCACTTACTGTATCGCCGCCGCCCCTTTCTGAGCGCAGGGGCTGCTGGTAAGGCGTGCGTGCCGTGCGCACACACGTCATCAGCGCGGCGAGGGAGGACCCGCAGGAGAGGAGCGCGGGAACAGTGCGCGTCTCTCTCCAGTCAGGCCGGCACAGAGAGTCTACTCCTGGGACTGTCGGTTACGCCCTCGCGTCACTAGGAATACTCATAGCAGGGGCGGGCTGGAGTGGCATGTTGATGAGGACGTGGAGCTGGAAGCAGCCGACTCCACAGCCCTGGTTCACGGCACCCCAAACAAGTTCAATAATATCAAGGGCAACATACAAAATCGACTGATGAACAAAGACGTTACTAAGCAGGTATGTTAAATAATTTGTTTTTGGTTTATTAAATACAATTATATATTGCAATTATACATTTTTGTAGTTTAAACTATAAATTGCGCAAAATTATGTTTTTGTCGAAGTGACACACAACGCGAGTTATGCTCGATTTTTTGCCGATTTTTGACACACCACGCCAAAAAGGTTGCCCATCACTGGTCTAGGCTAAATGATATTGGGTACCTGTGTACTTCCCAAGACCCTCACTAAACATGTCAGGGAACTCCTGGGCTAGTAATTCCAGCTGGGAGCTGCATCCTACGTGATTGATCCCTGTCACTTGTAAACCTAAAGCCTCGAACCACTCCAGGCCAAGTAAACTGGGGCAGTTCCCTTCCACTATCATCAATGGCAGTCTCCTTTGAAACTGCTTAAAGGCAACCCTGCAGCTATAACTACCCATTGCTGGAATAGGATCTCCCTAAAAATCCTGAATCACAACAAGCAAGGCTGCAACTGACCCTTGGACAACTTAGGCAGACACCTTTTAGTTGTACTCCATAAAACAATGGAGACAGCTGAACCCGTGTCAACTTCCATGGGGCATGGAATTCCCTCTAACTCTACAGTGACAAAAATCTTCCTCTTTGCCTTGTGGACAAGTTGATCAATTGTTGTTTCCCTACCTTCCTCATGAATAGAGAAACACGTTTCTCTCCTCCAAGGTTGGAATTTTGGCAGCTTGTTCGCATAGGAATTGGTCCTTATTGCGGAGGTAGCTGGAGGGCTATTGGCAGGAAGGGCAGCTCTGCACACTCTGGCCAGATGCCCTCTTTTCCCACATCTAAGACAAACCACAGATTTAAACCAGCAGTCTGCTATGCTATGCTTACCCCCGCATCCCGGGCATTTGGCTTGAACTAACTGGGGCTTACCCTGCCAACCTCTTGCTTGACCTGTCTTAACTCAATAGATCTCGTTGTCATCATCCACCGCATCGTCAGGGTTGGCATCACCATGATGTATGTCAAGTTGCTTTCCTGCGGTTTGAGAATTTGACTTTCCCTGGATCTGTTCCGCAGACTTAGTAGACAACTCGATTGCTCGGGCCTCATCTAATGCAGTCTGTAAGTTCAGATCATGTTTGGCCAGAAGGTGGCGCTTCATTCAGAGGTCTCAAACACCAGCAATAAGTTGGTCCAGAAGGACATCATCAAGATCATGGAAATTGCAGTATAGTGCAGCTGTTCTCAAAGCTGCCATATATTCATTAATTGACTCCCCTTCATGTTGGTTCCTCCTGTGGAATGCATGACGGCGGGCTAAGCAGGACAGAGTTGGGGCATAGTGAGGTTTTAACTTCACCATCAACACCTCCCATGGCACTGTGTGAATGGATTGCAGTGCCACTAGAGTCCCCGCAATGTTAAACATTTCACGTCCACACAGGTTTAAAAAACATGCTCTTTTCCTACTTTCTGATAGTCCTGTATAATCATTAGCTTCCAAAAAACATTCAAACCTGGTGATATAAGAGTCCCGGGTTTCTGAGACAGCGTTAAACTCTGCAAGCATGGCCATAAACGCCATGACTACTAAATCTGTAACCTGTTGCCTTCTGAGGGGAAAAAATGTCTTTCCTTCCATTTGCTTTTGTTTCCACATCTCTTCAAGGAAATCCCTCAGTGAGGGCAATCAGCTTTTAGTGACTAAATTTTTCCCTCAGTGAGGGTCATCAGCTCTCAGTGACTATGCTCTATGACAGTGACTTATGCCAGCACTCTTCTGGTTTCATCTTCAGCTCTGTAATCCCACCCTCATTGCCAATGTTCTAGCTGGGAAAACTCAGGTGGAGGGAAAGGACTGAGGTGAGCCAGGTCTCACAATGTTAACAGTTTATTGCTAACAGGTTGCCAACATGGCACTTTACTATACATATGTCTCAGCTAATGGCAACAGCTGAGACCCTGTTTGACAGTCCTTTATATATGCAAGCTATCAAACAGGTAACCAATCAGAACAGAGTATGGTGCCCCCTAGTGGGGCGGACCGCAAGGAGAACTGCCATACACAATACCAGGTATGCACATGTGACATCTCCTGTGAGAAATGCATTGGCTGTCAATTTGCTTCTGGGTCCAAATCAAGATGCTAGTTGTCACCTTTAAGTCTTACATGGTTTGGGGCCATGTTAGCTGACAGACTATCTTTCCCTGGTCACATCCACCTGATTAAACAGAGCAAAGAGGCATGGAATGTTGCAGCACCACAGCAAATGTAGACTCTTAGGACTGACTGCAGAGACACTGCAATATTCTCCTTGCCGATCCCCCCGCAACAGAACTGACCCTGGCAGCTCACCAGCTCCTCCCCATCCTGTCACTGATCACTCATTTACTGTCTTCTCAGATGCTGGTGCAAAAGGCTTTTCGCACAGATGACAGAGGCCTGCAGGGGCTCAAAATCGTGCCTTAAAAGCTTCTGTCCTCTGCAAAAACCTTTGGCATGGAGGCCTTGGCGAGATTGCATCCCCCAAGACTTCCACTCTCCATGCCCAAAGCTTTTTCAAAGGGAGGGAGGTCTGCAGGGGCACGAGATCATGCCCCCAAAGTCTTCCAAAATAAATATACTTAAAGAAATGCACATTGGGGAAAGCAGGGGGGATACAATGAACAAATCCTCAGGTTACAAATGTAATTGATAGACTCTATTATATTTGTAACTCGATGATTATCTGTACTATGTTTCCATAATATCTAGGCTTTGGATTTCTATTTGTAACAATATTCCATTAGAACAGGCGTGTCAGACTTCTGTCGTCACAGCGGCGTCACGTAACGTACCACAATTTTTCCCCCCTTCACTAAACCAGCTGTGGGCGTGGCCAGTGCATGACACATCTGGCCCAGGGGCCATGGGTTTGACAGCTCAGCATTAGAACATTTACTCTTTCAGCCAACACATAATTATGTTCTTTGTTTCAAAAGAGGAAGGGAAGAAGAAGTGAAAAAGCACAACACAAAATGCAAATGGTCTACATATATATCATGCATTTATCCAACTACACAAAACTATTATATAGTTGAAGTGGAGTGCGGTGGGATGCTGCAATATCTACTAAATAGCTTACATTGCACATTTAATTATTTTACATCTTTTAAAAAGCAATTATATAGAAGACATACATCTTGTACTTTTGACATGTACTGTACAAACTGATTTAAGGACGCATATGAGCACTGTTAGCATGTGTAAAATTATAATTGGGGATATATGCATGTGTGTGTAAATACTTATATACACACAGAGAAATAGAAATCTATGCACCCATCTAAGTTACCCAGAGTATAGCTAATGGGATCTGATGCTGAATTTAATTTTAATGAAGAAAGTTGCCAGTAGCAACAAAACTGTCAGTAGCAGCCAAGCACCATTAATAAAGGCCCAGACAACATTAGTGGCACAACAACAGTACAAAAGGTTCCTCCCCAGTTCATGCTGTGCTAAATTGGCTGCCCAATCTTTCTTAAGTGTCCTTACTATTTAGAAGACAATTTATTAATTTTTCTCATCCATTGTCTATTGACAGGCTATAATCTTGTATCTAGAACTTTAGACAAAAATTAATTGAAAAGCCTGAGAGTATTTATGAGGGATATTACTTGCCAATTATTGCACCTGATATTTGATGTACTAAAATGAGAGAACTTTAAAATTGTATGGTTTGTAAGTTTTGCTTTTATTAACACTTCAGTACAAAATATTGCAATAAAAATAATATAAATAACTTGTATTTTAAAAATTATCAGCAAACAGCAGTAAACCGTTATATATCAGAATATATTTATGAAAATGTATTGATTTGATAATTACCATGTATAAACCATTCATTTTCAGTTCATGTTTAAATAAATTTGAATATAATATATTCAAAATCTATCAGTTAAATACTTAAATGATGCTTCTAATTCCTCCTGTACTTTTTGACAAATTAGATCAGACCATGAGATCAAATTATACTAATATACTAATAATAATTATACTAAAGACTTACTAATCATACAATTTTAAAGTTCTCTGATTTTAGTATATCAAGTAATTGATGCAATAATTGGCAAGTAATAGCCTCATAAATATTCTCAGGCTTTTCAATTATTTTTTGTCTAAAATTCTAGATACAAAATTATAGCCTGTCAACTGACAGTGGATGGGAAAAAAATAATAAATTGTCCCAAACCTTTCAAGAACTCTGTTTATTCTTTACTTTCATGTCATACCAAGGCTTGAACAATCTTCACATCTATTGATAGCCATACAATATATGAAACACTGACTATGAATGCATACATAAAGAGATTCTCTGGTTCCCCAGAGAATGACATGTGTCATTGAGAGCATATATGCAACCAAACTGATTACACTAGAGAAGCATGCAAAGCTTGCATTAACAACAGTATATCCACTCACAGTTAATACTATAATTCAGAACAGTATAATACAATAAATTATTATACACTTAGATGCGGGAAGCGGGGTAACTCAAGATTCTGTCTTGGGCGTAGTGCTCTTCAATATTTTAATAAATGACTTAGTTGAAGTGATAGAAGGAGAACACATAAAATTTGCAGATGACACCAAGCTGGGGGGAATTGCTAACACTTTGAAAGATAGATTCAAGATTCAAAAGGATCTTGACAGATTTAAACATTGAGCCCTAGCCAGCAACATGCAATTCAGTGGTGAGAAAACAAAGAGCCTGCATGTAGACAGAAAAATCAAATGCATAGTTATATAATAGGCAGTACTTGGTTCAGCAGCAATAACTATGAAAGGGATCTAAGTGTCCTTGTGGATCACCACTTAAACATGAACCAGTAGTGGGTGGCAGCTGTTAAAAAATCTAATGCAGTCCTGAGAAGTGATACTACCGCTGTGTACTGTATTGATAAGACCACACTTGGAATATTGCATCCAATTCTGGTCACCATAATACAAAAAGATGTTGAAACCCTAGAAAGATTGCAGAGAAGAGCAACAAAAATGTTAGTCTGGGAGCTAAATTATACAATGAACAGTTAAGAAAACTATCGTATCTTTTGGAGTATAAGATGCACCAGAGTATAAGATGCACCTTAATTTGGGGGGAGTAAAACAAGAAAAAAAGTTTCTGCCTCTGCCTACCAATATCCATCAATATTAATCTGGCTAGCATCCTCACAGCAAACAGCAAACAGTGGGTGGAATACCCCCAATCAGCTATTCCAGGCTGCTGGGATTGCCACAGACCATCGCAGTCTCTGTGCCTTGCATTTTCGAGTGGTTCAGGTGGCGGGATTCTCACTTCCACTTGGATTTTGATCAGCTTTTTACCCATTTAAAACAAACTCTATCACTAGATGCTGCCATCTCATAAACACATTGCCAGGCTTCCCAGCTAGCCCCCTGTACCTTTGCTGCTTCAGTCGGAGTCCAATTCCCAAAGCATCCCTGGGAAGTGTGGAGGTCAGGATTCAGTTGGTGAACTGGGCTCTGCGCAGGAGGCGTAAGGCAGTTGCTGTGATCTCTGCCACCTGGAATGCCTTTGTTTCAGATCCGCCGCCTTCTACATGCCTGGTTGAAGATCCACCACCCTCTTCCCTACATATTCATACAACACAACAGGTTTATCATGACAGCCATTCGAGTGGACAATGAATAGCCTCTGCTTCTGATCATCCTCCACCTGGATGGGGAAGCCGCCGCTGCCCAACTGCAGCAGGTTGAGCGAAGCCACCTGCACCATGGAGGAACCCCCCACCCTGTGCCTTCCCCACCTCTTGCCTGCCACCGGCTGCTTCGCCTTTGTCCATGCATGTTGGAGAAGAGCTTGGAGGGGAGCCTGGGCAGGGGTGAAAGAGAGCATGGGGGGTCCATCCCTCCCAATCCTGATCAAGCAGTCCTGGCAGGCCAACTGCCAGGGGAGCAATCCGTACAGTTCTCCTACCAGGAAACTTCATAATGGGAAGAGGGGGGGAACCCCATCCAACTGCAAAGCCCGCACTCAGCAGCAGGACCCAAAGCAGCCTTCTACACGCCAGGTTTTTGGCATCTGGAAGGAAAAAATTTTTGAATGTCAGCACCACAATTCTCTCCCCAATTGTAAAAACGTGTGTGTGGCAGGCACTGCAGACTCACCTTCTCTTTCCTCCTGGCCAGATCCTCTGCCTGAAACACCTTCGTTTTGGATCTGTCACATTCCGCACGCACCATATTTGCAATGAAGGTGGGAATTGTAGCACTGCTACCCCAAAAAGCTTTCCTTCCCAATACCAAAAACCTGACTGCTTTCTGAATTCATAGGCTGACTGCTTTCTGAATTCTTCCCTTTCACTGGTAATGCCACCCCCCACGCACTTGCAGCCTCCTGTGTGTGCACCCATGGGGAGCGCCCAGCTGCGCTGTCTCCAGTCCCCAGGGGCCACATCTAATCACATCACAGGCTGGATCTGGCCTGCGGGCCTTGAGTGTCTGGTCATCACATGTCTGGTCTAGCCTAACGAAGAGAAG
Organism: Thamnophis sirtalis; assembly: GCF_051295495.1. Lineage (NCBI taxonomy): Eukaryota > Metazoa > Chordata > Lepidosauria > Squamata > Natricidae > Thamnophis > Thamnophis sirtalis. Next base: position 112,354,044 of record NW_028261385.1, on the reverse strand, counting down.
AATTAGGGGTGACATGATAGCTGTCTTCTAATACTTGAGGGGCTGTCATAGAAAAGTGAGGGTTGACTTATTCTCCAAAGTACCTGAAGGTAGGACAAGAAGCAAGGGGTGAAAGGTCTCATTAAAGAAAACTCAACCTGGAACTAAGGATAAATTTTCTGACAGGGAAAACAATTAGCAGAGTGGAATACCTGAGGAATCACTTTTTTCAAGTGTTTCTAGCTGACCAATCCTTTCTAGCTACAGATCCTGGAGATTTTCAAGAAAATATCTGTCTAGGAAGTTCTTTTTTTTCCTGTTACGTGTTTTTATATACATGTATGTATATATGTATATGTGTGCGTGTGTGTGTGTATACATATATATTTATATGTATATGTATGTATGTATACATATACATACATACATATACATATATATATACACACACATACATATATACATATACATATACATACATACATACACACATACATGCATATACATATGCATACATACATATATACACACATACATACATACACATACATACATACATACATACATACATACATATGCTGGTCTTGTTGTATTTGGGTCTTTTCCCGTGTAAGATTGAGGTTGTCTTGGTAACATTTCAGCGAGGTCTCACTCGCCCTCTTCAGGCTGGGTTTTGGGCTTAAAGTGTGACCGGATCTGCCGTCTTTCTATAAATCTTGGTGGGGGAGGTGGGGAGTGTTGGCATTGTTTCAGTAAGTGGAATGATTGGTTATGTGGTTGTATCATGATTGGTAGATTGGTGCTGATTGGTGCTGGCTGTGTGTCTATTGTTGTTTTGTGTTGTAACGGCCTAGGTGGTAAGTGGGGCTTGTTTGTTGACTAGGGCTTGTTTCCAGATGTCTGGTAGATGGGAGGTATCATCAAGTTTATTCATGTTGTGGGGGTGTTTCTCTATTTCAATAGCTTCCATAATTATTCTCTTATTGAAGTGTTCTGTTTTGGAGATCAACCTTGTTCCTACACCCGTGAAAATCTACAAAATCTACAAAACCATATATATATGGCCAAAAAAATGGGCCAAAAAAAGTCTCAAAAATGGGTTGGAAAAAGCCCCCCCCCCCCAAATGGGGCCGAAAAACCTTGAAAAGGGCCAAAAAAGCCTCAAAAATGGGTAGGAAAAAGGCTGGAAAAGGGCTGAAAAAAGGCCAAAAAGGACCAGAAATGAACACATGGAAGCCAAAAACCTTTTGTTGTTGTTTTCCTCTTCTGAATTTAGGTTTGTCTTATAGTCAGATGAATCTTATAATCCCAAAAAATACAGTATAGGGAACAAAGCTATCAGAATCTGATACTCCTGCTAGAAATACTTCGAAACCTCCTCCCAGAGGGGAACATTAAAAAGAGACCCTAAATGGATTGCTTGGAGCTTTAATCATATAGCGCTTTATGCAGTATCCTGAATAACAGGAAGTGAGCTTCCTATAATCTTCTCAGCTGTTCTTACCAGATAGACTTTCTATCTGAGGCACTGCTGCCTCAGATAGAAACAGTGATGCTGTTTGTTAAAATGCTCTCAATTGTTCTTCTGTAAAAGTGGCTAGGACAGAAGGAGAAAGATGGGCTCTCCTCATCAGATGCAGGAAATACAGACGCTAAATATTAATGGCTAATATTTACTACACATGAAAAAATAAAGTAAACTGGAATCATAACAAACCAAATAGCACATTTAAAGTCCAACAGTACCCAGACTGGGAGGGATTGCATACAACTTAAAACACACACACACATATCTTCAAAGACTTTTAAACTGTGACATTGCATAAAGAAAGAAACGATGGGATGAATAAACTGCATACTTTGCTGGAAGAAATCAGTGATGGCCTTTTAAAGGCAAAGAATACTAGAGAACCATATGCTCACCAAAAAATCCTCTAATAATTCTACTTTCTACAAAATTATTTACATATTCAGCATTGAAATACAAAATAATAATTATAGCTCTGCAGTCTCTTGAACAGAGGAAGCTTTCTAAAATTAACTGTAAGAATATTATGAAATATCTTTAAAATCCAAAAGGCATCCAATAAGTGACTTGGAACATAAACAAGCTAAAAACAACTAGAATTAGATATCTTTGGTTTTGATGCAATTGCAGACCCAGGTAGGCACCATTATAAGACTGAAGAACAATAAAGTTTGTACCAGAAATAAAAGGAGATAAGGACATCCAAACAGTACAAAATCCCATTTATTTTATCAGTATTACTATAAAATTAAGCACATAGAAGAAATTAAGAGTTCTTTGAAATAGCCTAAGATACAGGGGGAAAGATATATTTTTACTATAGCTATCTTTTTACCCTCTTTGTGTCAGCAGACAAGGTTGCCTAACAAACAGAGGAAAAAGCTCTATAAACTATCAGTGGGCAAATCTGAAATCACCTCTCTTTTACCTCCTACTGCTAATTCATCATCCCAGCATGAGACAGCTAGCTGATTGTGAACCAAATGCTACAATAAGAGTCTCAATTGACCACCAAAAACAGCAAAAGGGAAGGGGAGATTTTGATAGGCAAAAGCCTGGAGAAGGCCTAAGATAAGTGCTGGCTGTCAGACAAGGACAAAGAAGGGCAGGCCCCGAGGAGAGAAGGAGATTAAAAAAAATCTCGACAAGCTTTATCTGATGAGGGTTATGGCTAATTAATTATAAACTCAATTATCTAACCCTTACTTCAGCAGTCTTTATTCATTAAGAGATAAAAACTTGACTGACTGCTAGCTTTTGCCAGCACACACAGCATGCTTATTTGCTCCCTTTAGCACACAATTTCTTAAAAAAGATCTCCAAAAGCATTTTGACCTGTCAGCTTTTTTTCACAGAACATTTCTCCCCAGCCCCACCCCTCTGACACCCAAAGCGCCCTGGGTTGCACAACAGGAGGCCACAGCTTGCATGCTGTGCACTGGCATTTAAAAGCAAAAACCCAACATTAAACAATAGGGATTAGATATATCAAAGATCTTGTTTCCAGCTGTGTTTCAGTTCAATAGGCCTTTTGAACTTTTTCATGTTTTAACTTGAACTTTTAATTTTGGGTGTTGGAAGTTTAGTTCAGGGTAAATCAATTGTAGTCAAAACAATTTTAAAAATAAGTCAGCTCTATATATTTGTACAATATTTTCCATTGCCTGATTATTTGGTACTTTCAACTTTTTTTTTGATTAAAATGCATCAAATGTTCTATGTAGTTTCAAGAAGACTTGTAACTTAATTGCAATTTTAACTAAGGTAAATAACGTTATTTTGTAGAATATGAACAAGAATAAGAAACATTCTTTAACAATCCAATTATCATAAGACATTATTCAACTTCTGAGTTATATTAACTTATCATTGTTAACCATTTTATACTTCAGGGGTTTTGATTCCTAAATTTAATTTGTCTACTCGATTCTCTAATTTATCTTTAAAATGATAGGACTATTGGTACATCACAAGAAGAACAGTGCTATTTCTTCCTCCTAATTTCCCTGTTGATATACTGCCTTGAAAATGTTCTGAAAGTGATACTATAGTTATACAGTTCTTATCCAATCACTTTTGGATAGCTCTGAGGATTTGTTTACATTTCTAGAGTGCTTTGGTCAAGATTTGCTTTCTTGGGATCAATAGAAGCCAATTAAATTTGTGATGAACCAGCTAATGGACCTGCAATTCCCATATTTACCTCATAATTCAAGCTTTAATTAGTCACTACTAATAATGCCTCTAAAATTAGCAGGCAATAAATGAATATTCCTGGAGAAGATATGTAGAGAAAGTTGGCACCAGGGTCTATCCTTGGTAGGACTCAATGCTGTGTGGGCAGAAATCTATTTGTAAAATGGACCTTTCCCCTTCACCCTTTCTCTTTTGTAAAGCCACTGTGGATCTTCAAAATCTGTTCAGGAAAGTTGTGGATCCTACAAAAATCTGAGTTTCATGGAACTGCAAGAAAATAAAGACATCATCTGCTGTTCTGTCAGCAGTAACAGAATTTTGATAGAGAAGTATCACTACTGTAGATTCCATTCCAGATTTGCTTCACTATTGAGTGACATTGTGGCAAATAAGATATTTTAGATGTCCTTGATTATTATATTTTAGAATGAAACAGAAATATACAGAAAATGATCCAAGTGATACTATCATGCTCCCAAGATTCTTGCTTCAATATCTTAAAAAATATTAATAATAATATTTAGTAATAATAGCAGCAGCCGTCATTTGGCATGTAATCACCATCAAATAATATTCAGGAATTTTTGAGCATCTCAACAAGTCCTCTGATACACAACTGCTTGCTGGAAAATGTGAGATGGCAGCCATTTTGTGAGCATACTCCTTATAAGCTTCCAAAATTTCATGTGTGTCTCAAGCCACAAAATGTTGCAAACATTGCTGTAACAGCATGTGAGAAAGAAGCATTACTGTCCATCTGAAGTTATGACTTTAAATCAGCCTTTCTTTGTGTCAAGGAATTCATTCTTGCATACTCATCTAAACCAGCTAATAATGGTTTGTTTTACACTTGTTTCATATGTTATTGGGTAGATATAATTATTATCAGTAGTATAATCAATTAATCAAATTCATTTTATGCAAACTTTTCAAATATGGCAGGAGTGGCGTGTAAAAAAATAAAATAAAATCGTCAATTAAAAAACTATCAACAATAACAAAATCTCACCAGAAATAAAATGTTTAAAGAGGGAGTGCAATTAAAGGACAATCTGACAGTTCTTACCTTACAAATCCCCAGTTGAACAAATATTTCCTTAACTGCTGTTTAAATAAAGACACTGTAGGAGAATTATAACATGAGAGAAGGAACAGAAACGTATATGATTCCACAGCATAAGGAGTAGAAATAGAAATTAAACATGTACTTCTCGATAGTGCTTTCCAACATTTTCTGAGCAGTTTACAGCGTCACCATATTGCTGTCAATAATCTGGGTCCTCATTTTACCAGAAGAATGGAAATCTGTCAGTCTTGAGCTGGTCAGGATTGAACTCCTGATTATGAGTAGAATACTGAATTCTAACCACTATGCCAGCAATGTAGATCCAAAGAGAAATCTGTCTCTGCTTCTCTCTAGTACGAAACATAGTGCCTCTTTTTAAAAAATAGTTTTATTAAACATTTTTACCTTTAAAAACAGAAGAAAAAACACAACAACAAAATAAAAAACGACAAACATAACAATATAAAGTAGTTATACAGCCTTCTTTATCAGCACTCATGTTTAGCCTTTGTAGTTCTCCATTCTATCGATTTTAACTTCTCTAATAATGTAATAACAGTAGTACTAACACTTGTAATAATATTAATTGTTTATATCACCATTGTTGTTAATACTTTAAGTTTGAAAGGTATTAGTAACTTTGGTTAATTTTTATTCAACACTAGTTTAGCAAAAAAAAACCCACCACACACAATCAAAGACTTCTATTTCCTGTTTTGGCTTCTGTTTTCTAACCACTTATAAATTCTATATTTCTATATTTTATAGAAATCAAATTCTTCTCTTTCTCTTAATTCCATGGTCATTTTGTCCATCTCTGCACATTCGATTACCTTTCTAATTATTGTTTCATCTGTGGGTGTATTGATTTGTTTTCAGTTTTGTGCGAAAGCAATCCTTCAATTCAGTGAATATATGTAGTATTATGTATTGAAATTGTTTGTCCGTTTTTGGGTCTAATCTATATAAATAAAAATATAATGGTTGTTTGTTCAAAATCGTTAATCTCCATAAGTTCTTCACCGATTGCTTTGAAATTTTCACACAACGTTGCATTCGAATACGCAAATGTTTTTACAAATGATATATGTATATCATATAGATGTCACACCTGTGACAGGTAAAAACATGATTTTCTGTAAAAACATGCTTTTTGAAAACCAGCGCCATCTGGTGGATGTAAAAGCAACAGACATTATACTAAATATTTCATGATTCCATTTCAATGTTTCCAGCGCCATCTGATGGATGTAAAAGCAACACACACGATACTAAATTTTTCATGATTCCATTTCAATGTTTCCGATTGCATTGTTATATTGAATTTTCATAGATTTTGATTTATTTTCATTTTGATTTAATTATTTCGTGTGACATTGCATTGGAATTGAGCTGTGTCGTTTATCATAACATTCATTTAGTGAGTATAGTATATTTGGAACAGTTCGGCCTCTCTCCAGCTTCGCCCAACAGTCCCTTTATATTTGTGGCTGGGCTGCAGCCGCACCCTTTCCCCTTTCCGTCTCTCCTCTGACGAGTTTCAGCCATTTCTGCCAAGGGGAGCCAAAGCCCTTCAGCCTCCCCCTCCCCTCTCTCCCCTCCCCTCCCACCGAGCCTTTGCTGTCTGCGGCGGGGCACCATTTGCACCATCCTTTGGCTGCCTCCCCCCACCCTTAAGCCGGCCTACCCCCAGCCAGCCCAGTGGAGCTCCAGAGGAGGGGGAGGCAGAGCCTCTTCTCAGCCTGGGCGGCCACACGCACTCTCTACTCCTTCACAGTGAGCCAGCTATGGCCTCGCCAAGGCAGCTCCAACGGGGCGGCGGTGTCAGCCTGAGGTGCAACAGGGCTGGGGTGGCCCCTGGGTGCCCCGTGAGCAGCACACCGAGGACTTCTCCTCCGAGATCCTGGATGTCTCACTCTCCCGGGCCACCGACCTGGGGGAGCCTGAGCGCAGTTCCTCCGAGGAGATGCTCAACAACTTCCACGAGGCCAACAGCCCCCCGCGCCATCTCCCCCAACCAGCCTTGCCCGGCCCAGCAGCCCCGAGTCCTGACCAACGTCAGCACCCACTTGCCGCCCCACTATGCCCAGACTGGGCCACAGCAACGCATGGCCGAGTACAGCTAGTATTCATAATAAGAACCATTCTGATTTCAATTCTAGTTTTTGCTCCATGATTTCTCCCAGCCATTTCTGAATTTTGCATCAATATTTCCGTGTGATGGGGCACGTCCACCACATATGTAGAATGTTCCAGACTTGTGGCTACATCTCCAATATTTGGGGAATAAATTTGGATACATTTTGGCCAATCTTGCTGGGGGCAAATGACATCTATAAAACATTTTACAGAGATTTTCTTTGTAGGCTACTGCCATCGTAAATTTATAATTTCTTTCCCATAGTTTGTCCCATTTTTCTAACTCCATATTATGGCCAAAGTTTCTTTCCCAGCTAATCATTGTCTCCTTTACTGTCTCTTCCTCCATTTTATATCTTAAAAGAAAATTATATAATTTGGTAATCATTTTTCCTCCCATTCCTAATAATATTTTATCTAATTCCATTTGTTTCTCATGTATTCTGTATTGCTCTCTATATTTTTTTAAATCTTGTTTTAATTTGTAAATAAGGCCACCATTCCATATGTATTCCTTGTGTTTTCAGATCTTCTACTGATTTTAGTTCTCCTTTTTTATCTAAGAGTTCTGCATAGCTTACTATTTTACTGAGATGTATGATATTTGGATAAGTCATTGCCTCCATCGTTGATAACCAGATTGGGATATTCATATAATGGTTCTTTTTGATTTTCCCCCAGACCTTAAACAGGGTATCTCTTACTATACGTCTCTAGAAGTATGAGTGAGATTTATTCTTTCCCTCCCAGAGGAAGCCATGCCAGCTTAGTTGGAGATTATGGCCTTCTAGCATAAGAATCCTTTTATTTTCTTAGTTGAATCCAGTCCTTGAGCCACGTCAGGGCTGTCGCCTGATAGTAAAGCTCCTAGTCTGGGAGGCCAAAGCTACCTTTGTTTCTGTTATCTTGTAGAAGTTTATATTTAATACGTGGTATTTTCCCATATCAGATAAATTTAGATACCATTTTATTTAGTTGTTCAAAAAAAAGTCTCTAATTTAATCGGTATTGTTTGAAAGACATAAAGCAGTTTGGGTAGTACATTCATTTTAATTGTTAAAATTCTACCAATTAGTGATCTTGGTAGTTTAGTCCAATTGGCCAAATCTTTTTGTATTTGTCATAGCAATTTATTGTAATTGTCTTCTTTTATCATGATACATTTTGCCAATAACCATATTCCCAAATATTTAATTTTCTTGGTCCTCAAAATTCCCATTTTTTCCTCCAGTTCTTTGTTTTGTCTTTTGGTTAGATTCTTAGTTAATATTTTGGTTTTCTTTTTATTTATTTTAAGCCCTGCCACTTTACTGAATTGGTTTATGTCTTGTAATAGTATTAGTCCAGTTTCTTTAAGATAAATGCTAAATTGTCTGCAAAAGCCTGCACTTTGTATTCCTGTGCTCTAATTTTCAATCCCTTTATGTCCTGGTTCTGTCTAATTTATAACATCAACGTCTCTATTGAGAGGATAAATAATAGGGGGGGATAGAGAGCATACCTGTCTTACTCCTTTGGTTATGCTGAAACCTTCTGTTGCTTCTCCGTTTAGTATTATTTTTGCCATCTGACTAGAATATATTGCTCTGATCATCCCGATAACTTTCTCTCCAAAGTTCATTACTGTTAATTGATTTATAAGAAAATCCCAATTCAAGTTATCAAATGCTTTTTGTGCATCAATAAATATCAGTGCTGCTTGTTTTATTGAATGTATCTTGTTGGTATTCTAATATGTTCATTATCATTCATATATTGTTTTTTATGTGTCTGTTGGGTAGAAATCCATTTTGATCTGGGTGTATGATTTCATTTAGCATATTTTAATTCTTTCCGCCATTATTGTCATAAATATTTTATAATCAGCATTTAGCAGCAAGATTGGCCTATAATTTTGGATCTTTCATTTTTCAGTGTTGTCTTTGGGAATTAAAATTATTAGTGCCTCTATCCAAGAGTTTTGTGTCTTAGCTCGTTCTAGCACTTCATTGTACATTTCTAATAATATGTTCTCTAATTATTTTTGCAATTCTTTATAGAATTCTGCTGGAATTCCATTTTATTATTTTTTTGTTTTTTGTTTGCCCTTTTTAATTCTAGCCTCATTATTTTCTCATTTAGTGTTTCCTATGTTGTTTCTGGTAAGGTTGGAATATCCTCCTCTTCTATTTTCTCTTGGCTATACAGGGTTTGAAAGTATCTTACTGCTTTGGGGTTTTTTCCCTTCTTTTTGGTGGTGTATCACCCATTCTTCATCCTCTAATTGCTGTATTATTTTCCTTTCTTTTTCTTTTTTCAGTTTATAGACCAGCAATCTTCCCTGTTTGTTGGCATTTTCAAAATAATTTTGTCTACTTGATCTAATTTTCTGGGCGACTTCTAGTGTAATTAAATTTAATCTATGTTTAATTATTTATTTTTCTTCTTTTACTTCCTGGTTTTGAGGTTCTTTCTGCATTTTATATTCTAATTTCCCCAGTTACTCCTGGAGCTCTGTATATTGTTTCTTTTTATCTTTGTTTCTTCTTATTGTATATGCTATTGTAATGCCCACACATAGACTTTGGTTGTATCCCATAGGTTTTGAATGGTTGTCCGTTCATTCCAGTTTTCCTTTAGGAAAAACAATAATTCTTTTTCCACATATTGAACTTTTTTTTTTCTTTCACAACCCTCTGGTTCATGGTCCGTCTCTTTTTCCTTTTTGCCTCTCCTTTCCATTTGATTGTTAATGGGTTATGGTCTGCCCACATGTTCAGTGTTATTTCTACTTCCTCTACATCCTTCTCCATTTCCCGGTCCATCCACGCCATGTCAATCCTGGACCATGAATAATGAGATTTGAAAAGAATGTGTATTGACTCTCCTGTGGGTTGATTTCTCTCCAGGCATCTTTTAGATTTAATTCTCGACCCATTTCAAAGAATGCATTTGATAGTGTTCTCCTTTCATTATTTTTTTTATTATCTGTTGTATAGTCTTTCTTTGGGTCTACACCTCATTAAAGTCCCCTAGTAAACATACATTGTCCCGTTCCAATTCTGCAATCCACTTATGTAATTTACTGTAATATTCTTTCTGGTTCATGTTTGGTGTGTATATAACTGCAATTAGTACTCTTTTTTGTTTTATTGATACTTCAATTAATAGTGTTCTTCCCTCTTCAACCACGTATACCTGTTTAGGTTTTAGCCAGTTTTTTATATATACTGCAATTCCCCTTTTCTTTGTTTCGGCCAAGGCCAGATGAAATTTCCCTAACTTCGGAGATTCCAGGATATTACCATTTCCTTTTTTAATATGAACCTCCTGTAGGCATGTAATGTCCATGTTTTGTTTTTGGAGTTTAGAATTGTTTGTCTTCTTTTTATAGGTGACTTTAATCCATTTATATTGACCGATATTAATTTCACTTCTTCCTCTATTCTATTACTTGTTTGTCACCCTTGTTCCTCTCCTTGGTTTTGTTTCCCTTTGGTTTCTTCTCTTTCCTGAACTTCTGTATCAGTCCTCACTCTCACTTCTTGGTCTAATCCTTTTTCCTCTGTCTGTTGCTCCTCTTGGCTTTTGGTTTCCAACTCCTCTCTGCTGTCTGATTCTTCCTCTATGTAATGTTCATAGAATTCCTGGGCTTTATCTATGGTGTAAATTCTTATTTTCTTGTCTTGCCAGGATATTAACATGCCTTCCAATATCAACCAATGGAACATTATTTTATATTTTATCAGTTGTGTGGAGAGAAATTGGTGATTCCTTCTTTGCTCTCTGATTCTCTTCGATATTTGTTTGAGGGTTATGACTTCTTTTTCTTTATGAATCAGCTGTTCATCCCTTGTTCTTTTGTAGATTTTGTCTCTGACAACTTTTTTTGCAAATCTTATATGTATTTCACGGGACAACCTGTTTCTTTATGCATAATTACTATGCACTCTGTAGATTTCATTGATATTATTCCGCAGTTCACTTTTGTCCATTTGCAGTGAGCCAGCTAAAAGTCCCATCATAACTTTTGGTAAGATGTACAGCTTACAGCTTATAAAATATTAAATTCTTACATCTAAAGATCACTGCGATAAATATAACAATATTTAAATACCATAAATAATGTAAATATATGGGAAGGGTACAAAGCTGGTTGTAAATGAATCCAATCCAAAGTCCTTCATTGGGAACACCACAGTTATTCCTTGCTCTCTCTACTTCCTTACAATTCCATGTTCTCTGTTTTCTGTGCTTTAAAATGACAGCTGCTTTCAAATTGCAGTCACTGTCATTTCTCTTTGTTTTCTTCCGCCTCTGTCTCTTCTATTGCAAAAAGAGTCTGCTCTTTCTTTCTTTCCCAATCCATTCACCACCCACACAAGACTCTCAATTTATATCACTGCAGATCCAGCCTCAGAAATCAGAAATTCTCAAGTCAGCAACCACAATCACTTTCACTCTCTACCGATTCTCTGCTGGTTTCTTCCTCCTTCTGCTCCCCAACACTCAGGCGCTGCTCTTCCCTCTTTGGAGACTCACTTAATTGCTCTATCGTAAATTCCACCAACTTGGTTAAGGGTCTCAGAGTTTCACTTTTTTTAGCACTGTCCGCCAATACTTCTTGACTCTAACATAGTGCCTCTAATCCCAACTGACTGAGACCTTCAGCAGTATCCTACTGACAGTGATGTTAAAATGTCATCAAGAAATCCAGAAAATAAACACAGTACCATCCCCTCAATGATCTGTTGAAGAAAGAGAGGGAGGATGTGTCCAACAGCTCGGGAAAAGGGGCCCAGAAGTCCTAGGGGTCAATTCAAGTGGAGTTGGCAGGACAGTGTGAGCAGGCCTTCAACTAACTGAAGAGGACCCTGACCAATGTGCCCACCTTGGCCTATGCAGACCCGAAACAGCCTTATGAACTACAAGTCGATGTTAGCTGGGATAGCCTTGGAGGGGTATTGTATCAGGAACATGACACATACCTGAGACCCATCATATACATCATTAGGGGCCTCACTCGCCATCCAAGAAGAACTACCCCACTCACAAATTGGAGTTCTTACCATTTCTTGTTTCTCTGTGATTGGAGAATAGTCATTTCACAACTGTCCAACATGTTCTTCTTCATCTTCAGGAATACATCTGTCACGAAAATATGAAGAAATGTTCAATATTGCATTCTGTGCTTAAAGTGTTTTGGTGACCAAGAATGAAAATGAGGCAAGGTATCATTCTGCCATGTCTGTTTTTAGGCTAAGGCTGCCATAAATAAGTCAGCTAGTTTGCTTCATTCCTTGGGGGCAGAGAACACCTAAGTTGCAAACTGGGTCTGTCTGAGGTGGTAATGTAGGAGATGATCAAGCTGAGCCTGAGAGAGAGGTCAAAAGTTTCATAAATCATGAGTCCCTGTCCACCCAGAAGAGATCTAAGTTCAGTCTACCTTAAATACTTCTCTTATCTCCCAAACATTTCCCCTTTTGGGGTATTATTTTTTACTATACATTTTCCTTTATTAAACATCATGTTTACATTGCAGCAAGGACAGTGTACTGTCTGTATCAAGTCTCTTTTAAGTATACATAGTATTATACACCCTGCTTATAACCATTGTTCTCATAATTATACAATATTGTCTCTTTTAAATATATATAGTATTTTATGTTTTAACCTAGTTATAACCGTTATTCTCAGAATTATACCATAACACTCTATACACTTTAATCTATAGTTGAATACAATCCAATAGTAATATTACTTATAGTATATATCCGTGACGGCGACCCTATAGCACATGTACCACAGGTGGCACATATAGCCATATTTGATGGCATGCCAGCCGTCAGCCAGCTGATTTTTTGCCCTTATAGAAGGCCAGGGGAGGCTATTTTTTCCCTCCCCAGGCTTCAGGAAAGTCTCTGGAGTCTGGGGAGGGTGAAAAATGCCCCCAATAGCAAAACCAGAATGATACCATTCATTTTGCCCTCCCCAGGCTTCAGGGAAGCATCTGGAGCCTGGGAAGGGTCGCTCATGCATGTGTGGGGAGGGTCATGAGTGCATGCACAGATGGGTGGGAAAATTGAGTGGGCATGTGCGCACATGCGATCACATACACTCTCACACACACACAATTTTGGCATGCCGTAAGAAAAAGGTTCGCTATCACTGGTATATATGCAGTGATATATCTGTATCTGTATCTGTATCTATGTATTTCTATTTTGTTAATCTTTTGTTATTAAGCTACTAATCTCTGCACCTGTTATCTAACTATTTGTACAATACGTCCAATGTTAAATAATACTCTGTTTCCTCTTTATCCTTAATTTCCATCATTAACCTGTCCATTTCGGCACATTCTAATATTTTCTTTTTTACCTTTTCATCTACAGATATACTTTCATTTTTCCACTTTTGTCCATGTGTGATTCTTGCTGCTGTTATTACATGTAACATTAATTATGTAATTGTTTTGTTGTATTTCCCTAGTAACCTACCTCGTAAGAACAGTTCTGGCTTTAGATCTATTTGTTGTGCTGTCATCTTTTCTATTCATCGTTTTATCTTTAATCAATATTTTTTTGCCGTTCCCATGTATGGTAATAGGATTCCGGTATCTGTTAGATTTCCAGCACTCTGGTGACATATTTTGGAACACTTTTGCCATTCTTGCTGGTGGCAAGTGCCATCTATAGAACATTTTGTACAGGTTTTCTTTGTATGGTGTTGACATTGTTCATTTGTAATTTCTTTCCCACAATTTTGGCCAATTGTATAATTTTATGGTATACTGAAAAGTTTTTGCCCATACTCTATTCTTCTTCAATAAGTAATTATAAATTTTCTTTATTAATTTATCATCTGTCCCTAACATATCTGGTCCAATTCTTGGGGTTCCTTATAAAATCCATATATTTCTGCATCTTTCTTCTGTCTCATTTGTATTTGGATATATGGCCACAAGTCCAAATTCTTGATTGGATTTTAAGTCCACTTGTTCATTTATTATATCTTTGTACCTTACAATTTTATCCAGTTCTAAAACATTAGGGTATATTAGTGCTTCCATCATAGATAGCCAGACCGGTATTTTCATATAGTGATTCTGTTTGATTTTTTCCCATACTGACAACAGAGCATTCCTGATATAATACCCTTGGAAGTATCTATGTAGTTTATTTTTTCCGTAGCGTACAAATACATGCCACCTCAATTGTAAATCATGCCCTTCTAAAATCAATATTCTTTTGGTCTTCAACTTTATCCAGTCCTTCATCCATGTGAGCACTGAGGCCTGATAATTCAGTTTCCAGTCCAGGAGCCCTAACCCTTCCTTGTTTTTAGTATCTTGTAGTATTTTCAATTTGATGCTTGGTTTTTTGCCTTGCCAGATGAACTTTGGCATCAATTTATTTAAATCCTCAAAAAATATCCTAATTTTATTGGGATTACTTGAAATAAAAATAGCAATTTTGATAAATATTCATTTTTTGTTGTGGCTATCCTTCCGACCAACAACAGCTGTAGATTTTTCCATTTGTCTAAATCTGTATTTATTTGCTCTATTAATTTGGTATAGTTGTCTTCTTTAATGGATGTACATCTTGCTGTTAGCCAAACTCCCAGGTATTTAAGTTTTTTTAGTTATCTACATGTCCATCTTTTCCGTCAGTTCATTTTTCTCTTTATTTGTAAGATTCTTTGTCAATAGCTTGCTCTTTTCCTTGTTTATTTTAAGTCCTGCTACTGCACCGATTCTCTGAAATATAATGCCATCCCTCTTTTCTTTTGGTGTGCTAGTGAGTGACAAGTACAATTTCCCAATTTTGGGGTATTCCAATAGATTGCCATATTGCTTTTTAATATGCACTTCTTTAAGGCAAATTATATCCAATTTTAAACTTTATAATTTTGTGAATATTTTTTTCTTTTTATGGGGGAGTTCAATCCATTTATATTAACAGATAGCATCTTTACGTCCTCATCCATCTTTTCACTTGTTCTTTTTTTTAAAGCAGATTTTTTTATTTTTTTCCCTCTATAACATCTTTCAATCATCACATTAACATTGTTATGTCAATATATCAATCTTATATTGCTTTTATATTTATATACATATATCTACAGTTCTTGCACATTTCTGTATTGTTTCTCGGCTGAATTAACTTTATTCCTATTATAGTTTATAGTTTAGTTTATAGTTTATTGGAATTTGTAGGCCGCCCTTTTCCCTGAGGGGACTCAGGGCGGCTCACATAAACTAGGAAGGGGGGGGATACAGACAACAAAATAGAGACAAATACTAAAATGGTAAGCAACATACATTCATCATTCGGGAGGGGACTATCCTTATCCCCAGGCCTGGCGGGCGAGCCAGTTCTTCAGGGCTGTGCGGAAGGCTTGGACGGTGGAGAGGGTGCGGATCTCTACAGGGAGCTCGTTCCAAAGGGCCGGGGCTACTGCTGAGAAGGCCCTCCTCCTTGTAGTTGCCAGCCGACACTGGCTGGCCGATGGAATGCGGAGGAGGCCTAACCTATGAGATCTTATTGGTCGCAGGGATGTAATCGGCAGAAGGCGGTCTCTCAAGTATCCAGATCCACTGCCATGAAGGGCTTTATGGGTGATTAATAGCACCTTGAAGCGCATCCGGAGATCGACAGGTAGCCAGCGCAGCTCGCGGAGGATAGGTGTTATGCGGGTGAATCGAGGAGCACCCGCAATCACTCGCGCGGCTGCGTTCTGCACTAGCTGAAGTCGCCGGATGCTCTTCAAGGGCAGCCCCATGTAGAGCACATTGCAGTATTCCAGCCTAGAGATCACTAGGGCCCGAGTGACTGTTGTGAGAGCCTCCCGATTCAGGAAGGGTCGCAACTGGCGCACCAGGCGAACCTGGGCGAATGCCCCCCTGGTCACAGCCGTTAGGTGGTGGTCAAATGACAGCTGCGGATCCAGGAGGACTCCCAAGTTGCGAACCCTCTCTGAGGGGTATAGAATTTGACCCCCCAGCCTGAGTGATGGTATATTAGTCAAATCTTTGGGAGGAAAACACAACAGCCACTCGGTCTTTTCCGGGTTGAGCACAAGCTTGTTAACCCTCATCCAGTCCATAACGGCCTCAAGACCCCGGCTCACCACATCCACCGCTTCATTGAGTTGGCACGGGGCGGACAGATACAATTGAGTATCGTCCGCATATTGATGGTATCTGATCCCGTGCCTGCGGATGATCTCTCCCAGCGGTTTCATGTAGATGTTGAATAGTAGGGGGGATAAGACCGACCCCTGAGGCACCCCATAATTTAGGGGCCTAGGGGACGATCTCTGCCCCCCCACTAACACCGACTGCGACCTGTCCGAGAGGTAGGAGGAGAACCACCGTAACACGGTGCCTCCCACTCCCACCTCCCGCAGTCGTCGCAGAAGGATACCATGGTCGACGGTATCGAAAGCCGCTGAGAGGTCAAGGAGGACCAGGATGGAGGGATGTCCTTCATCTCTGGCTCTCCAAAGATCATCCATCAATGCGACCAAAGCGGTTTCTGTGCAACCATTATGCAACCATTTATACCAGTTATTCCAAATTTTACAATATTCAGACTCTTCTTTGTCCTTTAATCTCAATGTTAACTTGTCCATTTCTGCACAATCTAAAATTTTCTGAATCATTAATTCATCTGGGGGAATATTACTTTGTTTCCAGCATTAGGCAAATGCTATTCTAGCTGCAGTCAAGAGGTATATTAGTATGTATTTAATTTTCTTTCTATATTTTCCCTTGGTTATTCCCAGCAGAAAGAGTTCTGGTTTGTATTCTATTTGTTCCTCTGTAATTTGTAATTTCCAAATTTTCATCCAATATTTTTGAGTTTCCAGACAGATCCACCATATATGATAGAAAGTCCCTTGCACTTTTTTGCACTTCCAGCAGGTTGGATTCATGTTTGGGTACATTTTGGCCAATCTCATTGGTGGTAAATGCCAACGATAGAACATTTTGTACATGTTTTCTTTGAATGCTACTGATCATGGTGGTTTATAATTTGTGTTCCAAATTCTTTCCCAATCCACTAGATTTATGTTGTGTCCAAAATTTTTGGCCCATGCTATCATGCAACCTTTAACTACTTCTTCTTCCAATGTTACTTCTAATAACTATTTGTACATTTTTGTTATGAATGTTATCTTCCAGGCCTGTTAAAATTTTATCTATTTGTTGTAATTCTGTGTAGATTCCATATTCTTTTACATCTTTTTTGTACCTTGATTGTAGTTGAAGATATGACAACCAATCTATATTTATATTTTGCTCATTTAATTCCTGATTTGTTTTCAGATTTCCATGAATGTCTAAAATTTCACTATATCTAACCTTTTTAATAGGTCTAGTCTAGTGTATTGGGATGTGTCATGGCTTCCATAGTGGAAAGCCATGTCAATATTTTCATGTGGTGTTTTTCCTTAATTTTATTCCAGACCTGTAGTGCATCTCTAATATAGTGTCTATGAAAATATTTTTGTTTCTTTTTTCCCTCTTCCCATAAGAAGAAATGCCATCCTGTTTGCAAATCATGGCCCTCTAGTGCTAATACTCTTTTGTTTTTTAAATTAATCCAATCCCTAATTTGATTTGATTTGATTTGATTTATTTGATTTATTGCATTTCTATGCCGCCCTATTCCCAGAGGGACTCAGGGCGGCTCACAAACCAAGTAGGGGGGGGAATACAAACAGGAGGGAAAACAACGGACAAACAACTACAAACAATTTAAAAAGGCACTCAACAACCACACAATTCGAGTGAGGGCGGGGCACCAGTCAGCCCCAGGCTTGTCAGAACAACCAGGTTTTAAAGGCTTTGCAGAAAGCCTGAAGGGTGGTGAGGGTCCGAATCTCCATGGGGAGCTCGTTCCAGAGGGCCGGAGCAGCCAAAGAGAAGGCCCTCCTCTGGGTGGTAGCCAATCGGCATTGGCCAGTAGATGGAATTCGGAGGAGGCCTAATCTGTGGGATCTAATATGTCTGTTGGAGGTAATTGGCAGCAGGCGGTCTCTCAAGTCCCCAGGTCCAATACCATGAAGGGCTTTATAAGTGACGACTAGCACCTTGAAGCATATCTAATACATATTAATGCTGCTGCTTTATAATAAAGCTCCCAGTCAGGGAGTCTCATACCACCTCTGCTTCTGTCATCCTGTAATGCTTTCAATTTTATCCTGGCTTTCTTCTCTTTCCATATAAATTTTAATATAATTTTATTAAGTTCAATAAAAAAAATCTCTAATTTTATGGGGATTGTTTGACATAAGTATAGAACTCTTGGTAATACATTCATTTTTATTGTTGCTGTTTTCCCTAATAATGATAGTTGTAGCTTCCCTCATAATTCTAGATTTTTTTATTTGTTGCACTAATTTAGTATAATTATTTTCTTTTATAGTTGAGCACTTTGCAGTTAGCCATATTCCAAGACATTTAACTTTCTTTGTCACTTTCTTTGTCACTATTACCCTTTCTAATTCTTTATTTTGTTCTTTCTTCACATTTTGAGTTATCATTTTAGTCTTTTCTCTATTGATCTTTAACCCCACTACATCTCCATATTTTTCTCTCGAATTAAACTACTTCCTGTTTCTAGTGGATCTTCTATAATGAATACCAAATCATCTGCAATGGCCTGAATTTTATATTCCTCTCTTTTAATTTTAGTTCCCCTTATCTCTGAATTGAATCTAATTCTTATTAGCAAACTTTTCAGCATCAAGATAAAGAGCAGAGGTAATAGTGGACAGCCCTGCCTTATTCCTTTCATTATTTTGAAGGTCTCTGTACTTTCCCCATTTAATAATATATTTGCCCTTTGGGTAAAATATATCGTTTTTATTATTCTTTCAAATTGCTCCCCTAATTTCATATTCTTAATTTGTTGTATCATGAATTCCCAATTTAAATTATCGAATGCCTTCTGTGCAAAACAAATGCCACTTATTTCTCTGGATGCGCCTCGTAGTACTCTAAGATATTTACTATTGTTCTGGTATTATTCCTAATTTGCCTTGTTGGGAGAAATCCATTTGGTCATTTAATATTTTTTTCAGTCTCTCTACTATTATTGTTGCAAATATTTTATAGTCAGCATTTAACAATGAGATTGGCCTATAATTTTGAATCTGTTTTTTATCTGCACCTTCTTTAAATATTAATGTAATGTGTGCTTCTCTCCATGAATCCGGTATTTTTGCTTTCATCAGTACTTCATTATACATCTCCAATATCATGGGTTCTATCAGTTCATTCAGTTCATCTAATATTTTATACCATTCTGCTGAAAATCCATCTGGGCCTGGCATTTTATTATTTTTCTGTTTTTGGATCGCCTGTTTCAATTCTAGTCTCGTTATTTATTTTATTTATTCTTCTATTATCTCTTTCTGTTTCCTTATTTGGCTTATCTTTGATTGTCAGCAGTGTTATCAATGCTTTTGCTAATAGAATTTCTCTCTTTAAATCCATAGATTCTTTGGTTTTTTTCTTCTTCTGTATCTTGCCCTCTGGAATAAATTTCCTCTCCATTTAATTCCTCTTTCAGTATTCCATTCTTTCCATTTTCAGAGACAAACCAATCACCATAAATATCAGCAGGTTTAATCTCTTTATATTCATTTTCCACGTTGATTTTTTTGAGTTTTAACCACGCCGTTTTGCATTTAATAGACACCCTCAATTTCTTCATCATATTTTGTTGTTATATGCTCTAAATCTTCCAGTTTTTTCTCTATTCTTTCATATGTATTTGATAATTTCTGTATTTCTGAAAGTATCTTTTGCAAACTTGAGATTTCTATTTTCTTTTGAAATTGTGCCATTCTAACAAACACAACTGCTCTAGCTTGGAAGGTTAATAAAATTAAAGCATAGACTCACAAAGAACGTTTGTTTTCACTTTTCTCTGATTAAAAATATACTTCAAAGGGACATCTGTGTGCTTCCCTTCTTATCACTCTCTGTAGCCAAGCAGTGAAACCTTGTAGTGCCAAGTCAAAACAATCAGTGGAGAAAAAAAGTGTTCCATTTTCAATACACAAACTCCAATCAACAAATCCTCCCAGCCTCCGAGCAGTGATAATACTGTTGAAAATCTAATTTCCTTTTGTGTCTTTTTTTATATTTCAAGTTAGAAAAAAGAGTCCAATCTTTAAATGAAAGCAATGAAAGAGGAAAACTTCAATCCATAGGTTACAGAGAACAATAAAAGAAAAAATAGAAGAAGAAAACTTAATCCATCCGTTTCAAAAGGCTTGCATAAATTCCATCCATGAAAATAGCATTTAAAAATGTAATACAACCACTGTCCAAAACCATTCCAAATTTAATTCTGCCTTGGCTGGATTTTTTGTCGCCAGCTTGAAGAACTTCTCTTGCTTCTTTCAGGGACTTTGCAATGTCCCTGAGGTCAGCAAGATGTATTCTTCCTGTTCACCCTTTCTTCGGGACAGTTTAGGTCTGATTGGACCACCCAGTGGCAAAAGTATTGGCTGCGGTCTCGAAGCATCGAGGTCTAAAAGGTAGGTGCTTCCTCAATTTCTTCTTCCTTGAGCCACCTGGCTAAAATGGAGCAACAAGCTAATCTAAAACTGCCAATGTCATTGAGAGGTAATGAAAATATAGTTCATCAAGAATAACAGAGTAATAGAGTAGGATCTTCACCACAAACATATAAAACAGAGACATATTCAAGAAAAAACATTTTAGTGAAGACAGTGAGGTCTATCTAATCCCACCTATTATAAATGATGGAAAAGAACCTGAACTTTGTACTCGCCTCTTGTTCTATGGAATTTGTCATTGGTGATTATTTTGTATGGCTGAATGATTGGCAAGGATTTTGTAGCTTTCAGCCATACAGATTGCCAGGATGAAACATATAAGGTGCAAAAAAGGGGCAGATTACTTTATTATGCACTATTATGGAAATGACTGAAATAAATTAAACTATCTGATAATTGAACAGCCAAATAAGGCTCAGAATGCCTTCCAAATTATTTGCTACTCAACTTGGACAGAAGTTGACTCCCATTCTAAAACTGGGCAAAGGAGTGCATTAAGTAGGAGCGACAGGAGTATCTTCTGCACAATTTAGGTAATCCTCACCGACCATTTGCCCAGCAACCACTCAGTTACAATGGCACAAAAAAAATTGATGGCCAATTTATACCTTTTGCACTGTTCCTCTGTCACAATTGCCATTTGAGTCAATGTGCATTGTCTTGTGACCTGTGTGACCTGTGTCTTTCCCCCCCTCCTCCTCCCCTTGTAAAGCAGAGACTGGAGAGAAAGAGACTGCAAGGAAGTTGGAAGTTTGCTGCTGGTACAATCACTTTGCTGTCAATATGTAAATGAATAAACAGTCAACTCTCTTGAAATTTGTTTTTCTCTAATTTCTTTTTTTTTTCTGACCACATGCTCCTGCCCCTCAGTAGAGCAGAGGAGAGAAAAATATTTCAACAGTCAACAGTTTGATCTTATATTGAGAGCAATGTGATCATTCTGGTACTAGCAGGAATGGCTCAAAGGAATTTCACATACACACACACACACACACACACACACACACACACACACACCACAGACACAGACACACACAGCATGTATTGAATTACCAGTGCTAGGTTTTCAGACTTCTGAAAGGCCAGGAGAATGGAGCCCACATAGCCTCCAGAGGGAGAATATTCCAAAGAGCAATAGTAATTAGAGAGAAGGATCTCTTTCTGGAGCCTGCCAATCAAAATTCT
Source organism: Thamnophis sirtalis (assembly GCF_051295495.1). Classification (NCBI taxonomy): domain Eukaryota; kingdom Metazoa; phylum Chordata; class Lepidosauria; order Squamata; family Natricidae; genus Thamnophis; species Thamnophis sirtalis. Next base: position 112,332,367 of record NW_028261385.1, on the reverse strand, counting down.
TTAACTCATAGAGTCCATAATACACCCTTCCTGCCAGACTGGGTGCAATGGGTTGAAGTAATGAGAATGCTGCAGTATTCATTGCACTTTGTGTTGTTTTTAATTTTTCCAATCAGTAAGCATGCGCTCAAGCATTCCAAAGTGTCGGGAAGATGTTAGATTACAGGGGTATCAAACTGGCAGCCCACGAGCTGGATGCGTCATGTGCAGGCCACACCCATCCCAACTCCGTGAAGGGGAAAAACATAGTAAAGCCTCATGTGACAGCAATGTGATGCCGCATGTTTGACACCCATGACTTAGAAGATAAATAAAAGCTGAAACTGAGTACAGGTCTTGCCTTTTTCCATCTGGAAAGCACAGTTGTAGTTACATGATTTCCCACTCAGCAATTGCTTCACTTAATGACAAAGTTGCACTACCAATTAAGTTGTAAACAACGACTACCTGTAGTTTGAAATCAGTATGGAGAATTCCTTGAAGAATGGTAGTTATGTTATATTATGTTACTCAAGGGAGGAATACTTTCAAAGAAGGATGAAGTGAACAATTTCTACTGATTGGCCTTGATGATGTTACCTAATTTGGGTAATGAAATTTCTGCAAGAAAACAAGCAAGTTAGAGGCGGGGCTAGCTGCCAGCATGAATGGCTGCTTGAGTGGAGAGCTCCGTGAAGAGCAGCTGGTTTTGGCATCCAGGAGGCTTCTCCTTCTTTCCAGAGGAAAGGAGAATACTAATTGTAGAAATAATGTTAAACCCAAAAAAGTTGTTATTGGTCGTAATGTATGCACCAAATGAAGGTCAGGAATTTTTTTTACCATAGATTACATAGCATTATCTGAGAGATGGTAAATGATGTTTGCATGCTGGGAGATTTCAATGCTATAGTTGACCAGAAATGGGATTACAAAAGTGGGAAAAAGAGAAAAGGAGGCAGGAAAACTTTGCCCAGGTTGTTTTTCCAAATGGCCAAAGAACTAAATATCTATGATGTATGGTGAGAAAGATGCCCAGAGGGAGAGCAATGTACTTTCTACTTGAACAGGTCAAGGATAGACATGGTCTGGATGTTGATGAAGTTAATCTTGGAAGTGAAGGATATAGATATAGAACCCAATCTATGGGCTGACTACCACCCCATGAGAATTATCTGGAAAGAACAAAAGGGTAGTTACTGTTGGACATTCAATAGAACAATTCTAAAAGGCCAAGAATATATTAAAATAATCAAGAGTTGAGATCTTTTTTAAAATAAAATTGGCCAGGAGACACATCAATACAAAATATATGGGATACAACTAAGGCATTCATAAGAGGGGTTATGATATCGGCTACAGCTAGGGAAAGAAAACTTGAGAATAAAAAAAACAAGAGATCTGAAAGAAAGATATAGAAATCTTGAGAGAGAACTTCAAATGAAACCAGAATAGAAGTATATAAAAGAAAGTATGGAATCAATTAAACATGAATTGGCCATGTTTGAAAAAACAAAACTGGCACAGCCTATAAAAAAAGTGAAACAATTTTTTTTCCGAGAATACGAATAAGCCAGGGTGGTGGCTAGCCTATAGTTGAAGAAGCAGAAGCAAGAGAATTGGATCAATAAATTTTAAGATGAAAAAGGCAAGATTTGCTATCAATTAGAGGAAAAGAAAAGGATTACTGAGAAGTTTTATGAACAATTATACATAGAAAATCGAGACTATTCAAAGAAGGAATATTACAGTATTCTGAAAAGTCAGATTTGCCAAAGATACCTGAGGAAGTAAAAGATATACTTAATGAGGAAATAAAACCATCAGAGATAACCGAGGCCATCCAAAAACAAAAGAATAATAAAGCAGTGGATCTGGAATTTCAGGAGATGCTTGTACCAATGCTGATGGAGGTTTATAATGCTGTGTTGAAGGAGGCAAAGATCCCGCTATCATGGATGGAGGCTAATATTGTTTTAATACCCAAGGAAGACTCAGGTCAGATGTCTATACAAAACTATAGACAGATCTCATTGTTGAACTCAGACTATAAAATCTTTGCCCTGATAATTGCAGAATGGTTGAATTTTTTTTTACTATGTTCATTCATCCAGATCAAAATGGATTTCTTCCCAGAAGACAGATTAAAAATAATATGAAAACTATGCTGGACATCTTAGAATATTACAAATTACATAATGAAAAACAGGTTGTGCTGCTTTTTCTTGATGCCCAAAAGGGATTTGATAATGTGAACTGGGAATTTTTACACCAACAATTGGAATATATGGAATTTGGGGATAAGTTCATAAACACGATTAGAGCAATATATATGAATCAAAAAGCTAAAGTCATAATTAATGGTGAATCAATGCAAAGTATAGTAATACAAAAAGGCACAAGACAAGGTTGCCCTCTATCCCTGCTGTTGTTCATATTAACCCTAGAAATTCTAGCAAGGAATGGGTGTAAAGAGGAACAGATAAAGGGTTAGATTAGAAATTTAAAAGGAACAATTTAAGTTACAGGCCTTTGTGGATGATTTAGTTTTTGTTTTAGAGGATCCTTTAAAGTCCGGTATGAAACTTATTGAGGAATTGATAGAGTATGGGAAAGTAGGAGGTCCGAAAATAAATATGACAAAGACTAAAATGTTGGTCAAAAACATGACACCCAACTTGAAAGAAGATTTAATGAAGAAATTGGGTATTCAAATTGTTTAAAAAAGTGAAACATCTGGGTATATATTTAACAGTGAGGTGTGTCTCCATCAAAGAAGACAATTATATTAATTTGATTAATAAAACTAAGCAAGATTTAGAAAGGTGGAAAAATTTACAATTGTCCCTGATGGGTAGGATTGCGGTCATAAAAATGAATGTACTATCGCAGTGATGGCGAACCTATGGCACACGTTCATCCTTTTTTAAAGCCATTTTTTGCCCTCCCCAGGCTCCAGAGGCTTCATAGAAGATTGGGGAGGGCGAAAAGAGCCTCCCCGCCCCCTGGAGGCCCTCCGGAGCCTCCCTGGCCCCTGGAGGCCCTCAAACTACGATCCATGGGCCAGATACGACCTGCTGACACTATATATCCAGCCTGCACAATGGTGGGATTAAGCCCTGCCCTCACCTCCCAGCCACTCCTTAGGTGGCTTTTCCTACTACCTTCATCACCCTTCCTCCGGCTATTGGCCTTATATATACCCTGCAGAATCTAGCTACCTGCATTTCTGCTTATTTCTGCTCATCACTGCTTGCAAAGGTAAGGCTGAAGGGCATGGGCCGGCAGGTGGGCAGTGGAGGAAGAGCTGGCAAAGGGATGAACTGATGTACGAGGGGAAGGAGGGGAGCATGAGGGACACCATGGCATCAGAGTCCTTCCCAGGTTGTTGTGGCATTAGAGCCTTTCCTGTTGCTTCCTGAAGCCAGCCTGTCCTATGAGGGGAGCGTGTGGGAGATCTCCGTGGCACAACAAAACCGCGCTTGCGACGTCATCACCGCGTGTCATCACCACCGTGACAACGGCGCGGCGACAGAAGGGCGCTTTAAAACAGCGTGGCGGCAGAAAGCCGATTTAAATTAAGGTAAGGGTTAGGATTAGGTTTAGGGGTTTGCTTTAGGGTTAGGTTTAGGGTTAGATTTAGGGTTAGGGTTAGGGTTAGGGTTAAGTTTAGGGCTAGGGTTAGGGTGCTTCGGTAGGTGCGGATTTGCCCTCCGCAGTTATGTTATCGAGGTAGGGTCGTGTTTTTCTTAGCGCTTCGGACGGCGCGGATTTGCCTCCGCACTTATGTCGGCGCGGATAAGGGCTTCGCGGTTTTGTGGTAGAACCGGAGATCTCAGCATCAGAGCTCTTCTCGGGTATGTCCTGAAGCTGGTCTGGTCTACGAGAGGACCGTGCTGAAGATCCCTGGCCAGACCAGACTTGAAGTTGTGCGTCCCCTGGTTATGGGCTGTATGCAGGGCCCAAGGATGGGAAAGCGGCCCTCAGGAGAGCGCTGTGCTGCGGCACTGTGTGCTCTCAGGCCTCCCACTCATCTATGCTTCTGCAAGGCAGAAAGAAAGTCTTCATCCGTGTCTCCCCAGCACTGATTTTAGCGCATCCTCTGTGGACTGCTAAGAGGCCAAGGTAGCCTGTGCCTCGTGCTGCTTTGAGCTCAGAGCTGTAAGCCACATCCATTCCTAGCAGCAGTTTACTCACAAGCAACATTGGCCAAGAAAGGCCAGGGGAAAGGAGAGGGCGCAGCACGATCGAGGGCACCAAAGCTGGATGCAGCAGGCAGATTAGAGGCAGCCAGCAGATCACTGACTTACTTGCTCGGCTACTCACTGCCCGGAGCATACAGGCAGCAAATGCAACCTGTGTCATGGCCACCGCTGCCAACTCCTGCCTTCATGCATCAAGGAGGCCAAGCAGCAGTGGAGGGAGCACAGACCTCCTGAGCCATAGGAAGCAGCTGACAGCAATGTACTCAAGTGAAGATGCTGTGAGTGGGGAGGCTTGACCCCCCCCTCAGGAGCCACTAAGTACTTGACACCCCTCTGACACCCACACTGAGCCTGCTCTCACCTTGAGTGCTTCTCTTCCTCCTTGCCAGAAGCATTTGTACGCCCAGTGAGAAGGGGGAGGCCAGCGACTGGCTGGGCCGCTTTAATGGAGGTGTCCTTGCCAATCCTGCAGGGCTGGAGGTTCAGCTGGCCAATTCCTAGCTGCAATGAACAGCAAAGCTCAACTGCTTTGACCTCAAAAACTCAACCTCATCCGCTTCTTTCCATCGCAGTGCTTTCCGGATGTGGCTTACAGTTCTGAGTCCAATCAAGTATTGATTATGCATTGCAATTTTGCCTCTTTTTCTACAAACAAATGAATATCATTGAAAGTTTTTGTGTTAATATATTTTTTCCAAAAGGAGAGGGGCTTTATTGATCAGTTTTCAGGACAGTGTTGATATATTCTGAGGGACCCTTTTCCTGCATATTATTTAAACGGTGGAATTATGTATGGTGAAGTGTTCTGACCCCTCTCATCCCACACCAACATACTCCGAGCCAAAGATACTTTATGGAATTTATTAGCAGACTGACATGTCCTTGGCAGCAAACCGGCACAGATAAGCCTTGGCAGCAATCCAGCCTGCCAAGCTCACAATACTGTTCACCCACATTAGTTCATGCATTGATTTCTGCAAAAAGGGCGTGTGCACAAGCATTCCTTTTATAGTCTGGAGAGGAGCCTAATTACCAGCAGCTGAGTGCAATTACCTCCTGTAACTGCGCACCTGTTCCTTACGCCTATCAGCTCTTTGGTGCCGGGTATCCAGGAACAACTCACTGCTGACGTCTGGATCACACTCCCTTGTCTCCTCCCCACTGGTCCAATGCTCAGGCGCCTCCTAGTGGCCACCAGCCTCTCTGCGCCCTGCTCGGAGTCGGAACCCTGTCCAGGGTCCTCCACATCCTCCAGAGCCCACTCATAGGGCCCCTCACTGTTGGAGTCTGGTGGCAGCTCCAACGACTCCTGCTGGACCACAACAGTGAAGTATACATTCTCCAGTTAACTCACTAATGTTAGTAAGTTACCAATGAAGATAAGAGTTGGTTAAAAAATTAACTAGCCAACATAAAAACTGTGGAGTCTGTGTTCTCCAAAAATATTTTGGAGTCACTTTGCATACCTATGTCTTAAATATTTAACAATTTAAAAGCCAGAAAAAATATTTATAAAATGTATTGCCAATTTTCCACCACTGAAAACAAACTCAAAGTGGAATCCAAGAAAGAAAAAAATAACCTGTATAAAATTATAGTTAGACAATTTTGTAGGAGAGCAGGAGCAGTAAAGAATCAACAGCACCAAATCTAAGCTTTTCAAACAAAAAAAGTGGACACGTGAGTTTTCAACTGTCATCTTAAAGCAGGATAAAATGCGAATTAAAATATAAAAGTGAGACGTGACAGAAGGAAGAGATAAAAACCTGCTTGTAAGACATGTACAAAAACAGGAAACGTCAAAAGCCCAAAACCACAGAGTTCAACTAAAGTTCTTACAAAGCCACGTAGTCAGTACCTGTGGCCCAAGACAAAAGGAGAAGTAAGACAATATCTACTTATAAGGCTTCTTTTCTCAAGATAACCAATAAGAAATGGGTTAAGTGTTTCCGTGTTATGCTGTTTTTGAGAACGTATAAGAATGCGTGCTTCCATGAGAAGGGTTGTTCAGAAGCTGCATGCTAGCTTTTGACTAGCTTTTCTGAACCTGGCTGTCAATAAACTTCTCCTTGATCCCAAGACATCTAAGTCCTGTTATTTTCTGCAACAATTCGAAGCCCGTAATGTTGAATACCAACTGTATATTAGCAGTGACTTACTTTCATAATGAGTATATTAGGAGTGTCCCCACATAGTATTTCAATATCAACATTTTTCCATAGGTATTAATAATTAGGAATATGTATGAAGGATCAGCTGGATACATAGCTGGACCTTAAAACTAACCCAAATATGTATTTCATCATCAAACAGGCCTTTTGTTGTCAAAAGGATCTAGAATTTGGCTTAGGAGCATACTTAAAACAAGAATTTTTTCAAAATTTGTCACTGTATTAACCCTTTAAGTAATGTAGGCTGTGGCATTCTTTTAGTGACAAATATTTCATTTATACCTGCAAAATATCATTAAATTGTTACCAATATACCTACAGTTATAATTTCAATTAAGCCTCTCAAATACAATCAATACAATGGTAAATACAATGTCTGCTTAAATCAAGATTGCATATCCTGAAGCCCTAGTGGAGCTTTTTGAAAACTGTCACCAAATTGTAATTGTGAATCTGACTCAATTTAGAATACAGTCTCCTATGCCCCTCAAAGACTCCCCAACATAGTATACTTGTGTTATCAATGGAAAAAACAGCGAAGTATATTAAAAGTTGTGTCATATCATGCATAGATGGTATAAATTTATTCTCCTGAAGAGAGGAGCTTAATAATATCAAACTGGGATAACCCAATTAAATGTATGTTCTATATGATTGATTAAAAATTGATCCATAATATGATTGTGTGCTGTAGCAAAAGCGCCTCTTCAAAAGTACTATTAACATACTATATATACTGAAAAAAGTGGCTGGAGAATACAGATATTAACCCATTAAAGTTTCAAAAGTTAGAACTTTTTCTTTTTATCTAATAGAAAACAATTGCAACTTTTGGGAAGAAATTATGTTCTAATGAGGGTGGACCTTATCCCTTTCTGAAGAAATCTGAACATAGCCTTTAGTATTCAGTAACATAATTAGGGCTGCACTTAATTTCATTAAATTCTGTTGCTGCTAAATGAAGCAGATTATGAGACATCTTTTATTGCAAGGCGTGAAATTACAGCCTGTCAGCTGCCAATGGTAGAGTAAAACTAATGAATTACAGGGTAAATAACACCAGATTTAACCAGCCAATTTAACAAAGCATAGAGCAAATTCGTTTTCACTTAGAGCTCTGAATAATTTTATTATGAAATCTGCTCAGTGAAAATAAAAAAGTGCTTCAAGGATACAATAATTTTAAAAATACATTACATTTACCATTGAAAAATAAAAATTATTTTTAATGAAACATTTTAGTCAGTGAAAAATTAGATGTTTCATCACAGTTTCATTTAAAATATGTTACAGGTCATAAAATAACATATGATTTTTTTATGATTTCAAAAACCTCTATGGCTAGAGAATATCTTCCAAATTTTCACTATCCATGTAATTTGCATAAAACTTCCATGTGAAATTTGGGAAGCGCAACTGTAGCCAATTGACATTATCATCTACTGTTGTTTTTAAATTATAAGGAAGCAAGTAAAAATGTAGAAACAAAATTCAAATGAAATGAGAGTACATTTTTGAATATTTCAGATTATGGTTATAGTTACAGAAATCCAAATATCTGTTAATTCCAAAATATTTTTAAAAGAACTCTGTATCCGCTGAAACATAATCAAATTGCTTAAAGATTTGCATATACATTTTCAAGTACTTAAGAAATATGGAATTCTTCACATTTTCAGTTCATAGACGTTTGCAAAAACAAAATCCAAAAAACCACTTTACTAAATTTATGGGGGTGGTTATGTTGGTGTTAATTTTCCCAAAGTTTATTTCTTGCATAAAAATATTTAATTACAGGAGTAGATTAGAAGAGAAATATACTGCAGCTGGAAAATCAAAGAAAACTATATTCAAAATTTTCATAAAAGTTTACAATATATGAAGAATTATTAGAATAATTTCATTAAAGTATTTAGAGATTTTATACTCCCTACACACACCCTTAATGTCATATTTTGGAATGATTAATAATGAAACAACTCAAGATTTCAAACTTACAAGCTATTGCAAATAAAGAAACAGATTTTGTCATGTGAGTTTGTAGAGAATTAAAGGAATTTAACATTTTTCCCCCTAAGAAATCTCTATTTTAATAGGAATATGTGTGGTAAAACGTTAGAACTTTAATACAAGTTCTGTCTTAAATGCAGCTGGTAACATAGCACAGATTAAGGCAATAAGCTACAGTATATAATACACATAATAATAGGTATGCTTTGTCTTCCTTTTTCTTTTCAAACTCCTCAACTTGACTCAGACATGGAGAATTTAAAAAAACATTAGAGGTTTCTGAAAAGAGTGCTCCTTTGAGAATTTTTCCCAAATAACTGGATTACCGTATTTTTTGGACTATAAGATACACCAGAGTATAAGACATACCAAGATTTTGAAGAGGTAATTTAAAAAAATGTTTTTGCACTCTGCAGGGCTCCCAAACCCTCTGCATGCCTCATTTTTTGTGAAAAACGGGACATGCAGAGAGTTTGAGAAGCCTGCAAAATGCTCCTGGGGGCTGGGGGGGCAAAAATGAGCAAAAAAGGCCTGTTTTTCACTCATTTTTGCCCTCCCCACCTCCCAGGAGCACTTTGTAGGACTCCCAAAGCCTATGCATGTCCATTTTTGCAAAGGGGGTGGGGTTTCAGGAGGCTGTATTCAGTGTATAAGACGCACCCAGATTTTCAGCCTCTTTTTTGGGCGAAAAAGGTGTGTCTTATACTCCGGAAAATATGGTACATACTTCCTGGCCTTCTTAATTCTTAGCCTAATGCTATAAAGTAAAATAGGGTTTCTAGCCCTGCTGAATTTAATGGACTTTTACTGCTGAGTATTGAGGTATAGAACTGAATTACATATCCTTTGCCTTGCCAAAAAGCATTTTTTAAGAAGAGGTAGCAGAACTGTATTTATTTAGCTCCTAAACCACTCCTCCTATTTAGCTCCTCAACACTCAAAAGAGCCATTTAGACCTGTTTCCAACAGAAAAAGAAAACACCGGGACTCAATAATTTAACAACTGATGTGACTGGATGGGTATGGCCAACTCAACATCACTCACTCCCATCCAGTCACATGACCCCACCAGCCACACCTACCTAGCCAGTCATTAGGGCAGAGAACCAGTTGTTAAATTATTTGCCCCAGCTGGCCCCACCTTACACCTCTCCTCCTAGCCACCTTTTGCCACATTGGCCTTGGGTGTGTTGTTCTCTCTTTCCCTCCCTCCCTCTCCCTCCCTCCCTCCCTCTCCCTCCCTCCCTCCCTCCCTCTCTTCCTTTCTCTCTCTCTTTCTCTGTCTCTGTGTGTCACTCTCTCTCTCTCTGTCTCTTTTTTCTTTCTTTCTTTTTCTTTCTTTATCTTTTTTCTCTCTTTCTCTCTTTTCTCTCTTTCACTCTCATTTCTTCTTTCTTTCTCTTTCTTTTTCCTTTCTCTCTTTCTTTTTTCTTCTTTCTCTTGCTTTGCCTCACCCTTTCTCTCTCTCTCTTTCTTTCTTTCTTTCTTTCTCTCTCTTTCTCTCTCTCTCTCTCTCATTCTTTCTCCCTCTATCCCTCTTTCTCTCTCTCTCTCTCTCTCTCCCTCTCCCCCACTCCCCATCCCCACTTCCCAACCCATATACCCAGGTAATAACTGTAAGGAAATCCGGTCACATTCTCTCTGTCTCTGGAAAGATACAAAAATAAACCTTGCATTGCAAAAGGAGTGACTGTCAGACTGTTATATCACAGTGCCACGAGGTTGCTGCCATAATCACTGCAAGCACTTCAGAGAAGCATCATTCCGAGCAGCAGCAGACTCACACAGGCACCATGTGCATCCTGCAACTCATCCAAAGTGGCCAGAAAACAAAGTCCCTAGAAGATGCTTGGCAGGCAAAGTATGAGACAACCCTCACCCCCATCACCAAGTCCACTGAATCCTTGCAAAACTGGGCAAAGGCAGAGAGAGGGGAGAAGGCAGAGCCAAATCAAGCCAAATGTGTGTGTGTGTGTGTGTCTATCTGTCTCTCTGCCCGACTGCAGCAGGAAATGGCAGATGGCTACTTCTGGCCTTGGTTGGTGCTGAAAGTGTAACCTGCTCTCTGCCCCGAGATACAGGCTAACCCCATGGCCAATGCTGCTGTTGCCGGGGTGAGTGGGGCTCCACATCGTATTGGGCTCCAGGAGGAGGGGACCCCTGCTCCCCCATTGTGAAGCACACTAACTTTCACTGTGTTGGAGGCAGCATCAACAGCAGCATCAGGAGCCGCAGCAGAGGGGTGAAAGATTTGTATGCAACTCCATAGTTGCAGATTGCCAACACCCACCCTAAACAGTTTTATCTTTCAAAATGCATTTAAAATTGTTAATTGTATATGATTTAAGATTCAACAGCAGAGTGAAATGTAATACTTCCACATTTTAACATAGGCAACTTTAGGTGCAATGAATGAATAAATACTAAATTTTTAGACAAATTTAGAGCTAAAATTTTGAAGTCACAAAAATTAACCAAATTAATTAAGAGGTGTAAGCTCCGGGATGGGTGCGAGGTGAGATCCAGCTTAATGTCACAGCACATCTTCAAAAATCAACATCAGGTTGGAATGCTGGACAGTTGGTCTTGGCAGGAAACTCCCTTCCTTCCACATGCGCAAACGAATGGTGAGAACAACTCCCAATTAACAGTCCTCCTGTACAAATTATTTCCCTCACCCAAATACCATGCCCTCCCTCCCCGTTTCAATGGCAGCCAAAAAGCAAGCAGCAAAACAGAGGCTGACATCCGGCCCTCCTCCAGAAAAAGGGACGATCACCCCTGCAGAAATGAAAGAACACAGACAAACAGATGAACAACATAACATAGAAGAAAAAGGGAAGGGGAAATAAAAGAGAAGTCAATCGAGGCCAAGGCTTGTCCAGGTAGGCAGAGTAGAATTTACGAAGAAGTTGAGGAGCCCATACATGGGACTTATCGACCCATTCAGCATGAGAGAGAGGGAAATGCTTCCATGCCACAAGATATTGAATACGGATCCTATGTTTCCTAGAGTCCAAAATTTCTTTAATCTCATAATGCTACTCACCCTCAATCAGGAGTGGGGCTGGTGGAGCCGCCAAAGGAGCCCACAATGGAGAAGTACGTTCTGGTTTCAGGAGATTAACATGAAACACTGGGTAGACACGGTTGAGATATTTAGCCAGTTCCAGATGTACGGACACAGGGTTGATGACCTTGATAATCAGGAATGGGCCAACATACTTGGGGCCCCATTTCTAAGAATTTTGAGAGATCTGAAGAAATTTGGTGGATAAATATACACGATCACCAACTTTATACTCCTTTGGTTTCGCCCTCTTTTTATCCGCCTGTTTCTTGTGTGCTTGGTGTGCAGCATCCAGCGCCCAATAAGCCAAAGGCCACATCTCTTGGAGGCAGTCACTCCACTCGGAAAGGGACAGCACTTGCAGTTTTTCCTGAGGAATTTCGGGGATAGGCACAAAATCATGTCCGTACACCACCCTGAAGGGCGTAAATCCCATGCTGCTGTGAACCGAGTTGTTATACACCACCTCAGCGTGAGGCAACAATTCTACCCAATTATCCTGTTGGTAATTGATGAAACACTGGAGATATTGTTCCAGTACAGAATTAGTTCTTTCGCAGGCCCCATTAGTTTGAGGGTGGTGGGTGGAGCTTAAGCCCTGGCCGGAGCCTATTAACTTCAAAAACTCCTTCCAAAACAAGGAGGTAAATTGGACCCCCCTATCCGAGATGATGCGGTCCGGTACCCCATGTAGATGATAGATATGCATAATGAATAACTTAGCTAAGGATTTAGCGGATGGGATCTTGGAACAAGGAACAAAATGAACTTGCCTGGAGAACAAGTCAGTAACAACCCAAATCACTGTATTTCCTTGACTTTCTGGCAATTCAACAATGAAATCCATAGAGATCTCCTTCCACAGTGTCTTAGGACAGGCAACTGCCTGGAGCAACCCTTGAGGCTTTCCTGGTGGACGCTTTGCCGCAGCACAAGTGGGGCAACTAACCACATAAGACTCAATGTATTTTTTCAATGAGGGCCACCAAAATTGCCTCTTGACAAGATGCAGGGTTTTCACAAAACCAAAATGTCCGGCCATGCGAGAGTCATGAGCACGTTGAAGGATCATGGCTCTAATAGTTGCAGGAACATATAATTTAGCACCAATCCAAGCCAGGCCATCCATCACAGTGCATTCATCCGTATGCTGGCAGAACCACTCATCAATTGCAAGAGTTTCCTTGAGCTTTGTAACGAGGTCTTGTGTGACTTCCAAATTGGAAGTGGTCTGGCTTCTGGTGACAACAGGAATGGCCAGGATCCTCATTGGCATGACAGGTTGGACAACACTCAGCTTTGAACTGTTATATTGAGGAAGTCTGGACAAAGCATTAGCCATAAAATTCTTCCCTCCTGGGACATATTTCAAAGTGAAATTAAATCTATTGAAATGTTGTGCCCATCTCATTTGTTTAGGGGATAGTTTCCAGGTTTTTTTAAATGCATCCAAGTTTTTGTGATCAGTCCATACCTCAAAAGGGTGTTTCGCCCCCTCCAGAAAATGATGTCAAGTCATCAAGGCCCACCGGACAGTAAAAGCTTCCTTTTCCCAAATAGCCCATCATCTCTCAGTCTCCGTTAGCTTTCGAGAGGTGTAAGCGCAGGGTTGCAACTTCCCTTGTGCATTCGCCTGAAGTAGCACCACCCCCACTGCAACATCACTAGCATCCACCTGGACCACAAAAGGTGAATCCATGTTCGGGTGTTTCAGGACTGGTTCAGCTACAAACAGGCGTTTTAATTTCTCGAACGCAGCCTGACATTCCATAGTCCAGTTCAAGGGCTTACTCGGTTTGAGTTTCACCTCCCCCCCTTTAATTTCAGGAGGGTTGTAATTAGTAAAGCAATCTTGGCAAAAGAAAGAATAAATTGATGATAGAAATTAGCAAAACCTAAGAAGCTTTGCAATTGCTTACGTATGCGGGGGGCTGCCCATTCGGTGACTGCTTTGACCTTTGCTGGGTCAATTTCTATCCCCTTGTGGGAGATGCAATACCCCAGATAGTCCACCTTCTCCTGATGAAATTCACATTTGGATAATTTAGCATACAGTTCTGCTGCACGAAGCTTTTTGAGTACTGTGCGAACAAGCTTCACATGTTCTTCATGTGTTTCCGTGTAAATAAGGATATCGTCCAGATAGACCATCACGCATTTGTAAAGGTGATCATGCAAAACCTCATTTATTAATTGCATGAAAACAGCTGGCGCCCCCTGCAGTCCAAACAGCATAACTCAAAATTGGAAACAACCAAGAGGGCAATTAAACGCAGTTTTCCATTCATCCCCTTCCTTAATTCTGACCCAGTAGTATGCCTCCCGTAGATCTAATTTTGTGAAAATCTTCCCCTTACCCAGTTGGGCTAGCATGTCCTTCATCAGTGGTAAAGGGTAGACATTTTGGACACAAACTCCGTTAGGTTTTTTTTAATTAACACAGAGACGAAAGGAGCCATCTTTCTTTTCTCTGAATAAGACTGGAGCAGCCACTCGGGGCCTAGCTGGTACAATGAAACCCCTTTCCAAATTTTTGTCAATGAATTTTCTCAATTCATCCATTTCCCTAGGGGTCATTGAATAAATTTGGGGTTTAGGGAGTTTTACTCCAGGTAGAATATCAATGCTGCAATCGGTGGGTCTGTGTGAGGTCAACTTATCTGAAGATTTCTCATTGAAAACATCTTTCAGGTCTAGTATTCTTTGGGGATTTTTTCCTCCCCTTCAATTTTTTCTTGCCCTCTGGCTGCTAGATTGGGGTCTGACTTATTCAGTTCTGGAACCCCTTCTTCCTTTTCAGGGGGCGTAGCAGACTGAATGTGTAACCAACCTTTCCTCTAATTTATGTGTGGGGTTCATTTACGCAGCCAGGGCAATCCCAATATAAGGGGTCGGTCCATCCCTGGAGCCACAATAAAACTTATTGTTTCTTGGTGGGTTCCCATCCACATCTCAATAGGTTCAGTAACAAAATGAGCAGGGCTCCGTCCCGCAATAGAGCCATCCAATTGGCAAAATGCAATTGGGATTTTTAAAGTTTTTAGCCTCAATCCCAATTTCTCTACTATTTCCGGGCTCATAATGCCGGAATTGTTCACACCGGAATCTAAAAGAGCTAGAATTTTCTCTCGTTCGCCAGAAGAGGGCACCCTAAGTTCAACTGGGATAGTCATGGGCCTTGAACAGGAACTTACCCAGCGTTCCACATCATCAGAGTCACTTTCTTCCTAAGAGCTGTGGGTTTCATTTTCTCCTTCCACAGGGTTGAAACGCTGAGAAGGATCCTCCCCTTTCAAGGCTGGTTCCTTCCTCCTGCTGGGAGGTTTCTCCAGCCTCTTCTCTTTCCAAGAGGGTGGGGTGCTTTGGCTCATCTGGACTCAGCAATTCACGGCACGATGCCCCTCCTTCCCACAGCGGAAACACACAGAAGGCTTGGGTTTGCTTGTAAATCCCCCCTTCCCCCCTTTCGGAACTCTTGGGGGGGTTGGCAGGGGGGGATTCTTCGCCCTCACCTTCCCCTTTGTAATTCAGCCTGGCTAGGTCAATTTCCACCTCAGCAGCTGCTTCATACCAAGGTTGCAATCTACGGGGGGAGGGGAGCTTCTGTTCACACAATGCTGGTAAATCTCTTTGTTTAACCCATCCGCAAAATGGTCTAGCAATGCTTCTTCAGACAACCCCCTCATATAAGCTGACAGTTCCTGAAATTCTTGTACATACTCAGCTACTCGCCATTTCCCCTGCCTAAGAGTTGTAAATTTAATCCTGACTCTTCGCTCGGTGAGGGGGTCATCAAAACGTTTCCTCAAAGTGGCCATAAACCCATTAAAGTCTCTTAAAAGTGGGGAGTCGGCATTGTGCAACCCCACCATCCAATCTGCTGCTTTTTTCTCCAAAGCTATCAATATAATTCTTACTTTAGCTTCATCAGAATCCAGTTCATGGCCACACATCTGCATATAATTCCACACTTAAATAAGAAATAGACCAAGCTCTTTTGGTTCTCCTCCGTATTTTACACTTAAAGGAGGGACCTTAGCCATCCGGCGTCTGCGAGCCCCCCCCCTGGAATGTCTCTAGCCGCAGGGATTGGGGTCAGCACTGGGTCATCTTGTACAATTCCCCCTTCCCCCCCCCCCAACCTCTCTCAAGTCAGGCAAGGTATACCTTCTCTCTGTCTCTGCCTCAATTCCTCTCTCCATTCCACTTTCCTGAGTCCGGCGTCTCTCCCATGCCCCTTCGAGAAGCTTCATGGCTTGGGACATCATAAGATTTTCCTCCTCAGGATCTCGCCAGTCAGCTGCTGGTTTTCTGGGTCTCCTCACAGTAATCCTAGTCAACGGTTCTTCAGGGTCCTCTTTCTGTCCCACTCCCCAAGTCCACCTGGGGAGAACAGATTGCTCCTCTACCTGCAGGTCTGCCAACAGCTCAGTCACTGAAGGGTCTGCAGCTGCTCCCACATCTTCCTCTTGATCACTGCCCTGGTGGGACATTCTTTAGTGTTGGGTGCACCCCCCATGGAAGGTGTCAGCTCCGGGATGGGTGCAAGGTGAGATCCAGCTTAATGTCATGGCTCCTTCACTTAATAACCAAGAAAGAAACCACTCAACTCCATTTTGCAGAATTAAGTGTACTTTTACTGATTATAAGTGATGAGAAAGCTAAGCAAAGCTGGATCTGAGCAAAAGAGCACGAAAGCAATAGATATCAATACATGATTCAGTCCCCTCCCCTTGGTACCCCAGTCCATAGTCCAATTGTATATCACCACAACTGTCAGGTGGGAGACATCTTCAAAGATCATCATCAGGTTGGAATGCTGGACAGTTGGCCTTGGCAGGAAACTCCCCTCCTTCCACATGCGCAAACGAATGGTGAGAACAATTCCCAATTAACAGTCCTCCTGTACAGATTATTTCCCTCACCCAAATACCATGCCCTCCCTCCCCGTTTCAATGGCAGCCAAAAAGCAAGCAGCAAAACAGAGGCTGACACCAAACTACTGTGTTTTCCTGAAAATAAGACTAGGTCATAATTTTGGGGGGGGACCAAAAGATCCATTAGATCTTATTTTGGGGGAATGTCTTATTTTGCGGCCACCTGCCCCCTCCCTACCACCATCTGTTTGTCCATGGCCACAATGGTTTATAGGGCTTCCCAGGGCAGACACACTTTTTGCCCAGATGTAGAAATGACAGAGACTTAGCTCTTGTGCTGGTCACGCCTATCCCCCCGGGCTTATTTTTAGGGTGGGGCTTAATTTAGGCTAAACTCAAAAAATCAGGCTACAGCTTATTTCTGTGAGGGTCTTATTTTCAGGGAAACACAGTAACCTTAAAAACATTAATTGGAGATAACAAAGGAAATAAATTAGTCTTCAGAATGGAGAAAGAATCATCCATATACATAGATTTATTAAATGTTTTATGCATGAAACTAGAAATATTAATGATTATTTATTTCAAAATTCACAGGGTCTTATTCACAGTTATAATAAATAATATAATATAATAAATTCACAGTTATTATAATGAATGTCTAAAACCTGTTCAAAATATTATAGTAGTTTAAGTTGTTTTAGTCATTTGTCCTCTACCCATATTAATGAAAAAGGCCTTCACTACAATCAATGTAATGTGTTTTCCTTTTGCTTATCACATATTATAGCTCACTTAATTGTTGCCAATATTTCTGAGAGTTTTCTCTTTTTATTCTTAACTTCTGTTGTTATTAAGAATTACAGTTCTGATTCTGATTCCTATTAAGAATTACAGTTCTGGGAGGCGGGGCTCACATCACAGCATTATGACACATCTCCACAGGGCTCCATGGGATCGTGCCAAATTCAATCTGCCAGGAGGTTCTGAGGGACCCAACTCATGCTGGAGGGGTGATAAAGACAGAGAAGACACTGATGATCATAAGGAGACTGCATGCTCCTTGTTTGACGCAGAGGAAGCTCTCAATCCGGTAGGAGGAAAAAGATGGTCATTGCGTGCCTTACAGGAGGTGTGATAGCCAATTGATGCAGCAAGCATAGAATTTGAGGAACAATGTGATCGATCTGGATGAGATCTTTCCAACTCCTGTTGTGCAAGTTACATCCTTAAAATAAACCTGGGAGAAAGTGGGATTCAAAGAAGAGGAGGGGAATTTTTTGTTTTCCACCTCCAAGCATAGTGGCTAGCAAATTTATGAGCTATTTATAAAACTGGAAGTAGAAAAAAGAGAATGTTTTAAAAAGAGAAGAAATTTAAAAGCTAGGAAATTGGACTGGAGATTTAAAATACAAGATAGATTAAGTGGAAAACTTTTTGAAATATGAAATTTGGACCCCTGGGACTTTTAAAAAGCTTTAGAGCAATTTAAGCTAACAAAAGAGAGGGGGGGGGAGAAACAGCGACATCTAGTGGAGAAAACTGCATAGAAGTGAAAGTAATAAAAGTATGACCTTGATTGTATATTGAAGATAAGCTTGTTTGTTACAATAACAACTGCTCTAGCAAATTGTTTATATGAGACAGCAGAGACAGAAAGTGAAACACTGTAACTTTTAAAACAATGTAGCTCTTTGAAATTAGATGAAAACTAAACAGAGAAAGTAAGTAGAAGGTAGGAAATAGCAAAGAACTGCCTTTTTTCCTTCCTGTTTGAACTTTTTTTTCTTTTGGATGATTTATGAACCTGAGTGGTGTAACTTTGGGGGTTTATGGGCCCAAGTGGATTACAAATTTATCAAATTTACTAAATCTATCAAGAGAAGAAAGGAATAGGGTTTGAAGAACTTGAAGATTAAGAAGGAACTTTATTTTCCCCCCTCTCTTTTGGACTACATAACAGCATGTTTGTCACTATTTGGAGATTTTGGTGGTGGTTTGATTTGTGAAAATACTCTTTAAGTGGAAATTGATGTGGGATTGATGAAATGTTATTAGAATTATTAGAATGTTATTTGTGTTATTGCCGATTGTTCTTGTTAAACTTTTTGAAGATCTCAATATTACTTGAAATGATTAGTACTTCAAATTTAAGCAAAATAGGGAGAAAAAAATACATCAGCGCCCTCAGCAGCAGCAGCTGCTGCATCTAGTCCAGCAAGTCAAAGATCTTTGGATAGCATGTTGAAGCAGGAAGAAAAAAACATGATGAATATGATGCAAGCAGAATTGAAATTAATGCTCCAAACATTTCAAGAAGCCACAATAAAGCATTTGGAAGACAAGAAGGAAAAAATGGAAAAGATGGATGATAAAATGAAGAACATTCAACAAACAATAAAAATGAATAAAGGATGCAGAAAATAGAAGAAAAATCAGAACAAATAGAGAAAAAAGTGGAAGAGATGGATGACACAGGCAGACAAACATCTTGAGATAACAGTAATCATATTGAAGATGGATAAAGCTAAATACTTCTTGAGATACCAGAATATTGAGGAAGAAAAAGGGGAAAACCTTGCACAGATAATAGCAGAATTTTTGGCAGATGCCTTGGAGATGGACAAGCAAGAGAGTAGATTAGATTAACACAGTTGGAAGGGACCTTGTAGATCATCTAGTCCATCCCCCCAACCCAAACAGGTAACCCTATACTGGGTGGTTTTTTTTTACAAATGGCAGTCCAATCTCTTCCTGAAAGCCTCTGGTGATGAAACTCCCACAACTTCCAAAGGCAAGCTGTCCCATTGGTTGATTGTTCTCACTGTCAGAAAATTTCTCCTTATTTCTATGATGAATCTCTCCTTAGTCCGTTTCCATCCATTATTTCTTGTCTGTCCTTCAGGTGCATTGGAAAATGCTTCCTGGGATGGATGGAATATTTAAAGTATACACAAGATATATGTCAAGAAATAAACTACCTATAGAGGTACATGTGAGATTTACTAAGAAGGCATTAAGAACAGAGATATTTTAAAAAGCAAGAGATAACCTATTGAAATATAAAGGAAGAGAAATAATAGTTCTGAAACAAGTCCATAGAAGAGTAAGAGACATGAGAAAACAATACCAATTTCTGACAAGACAATTAATTAAGCATGAAAGGAACTTTATACTAACAAAATGAAAATTAAAAAATAATAATTTTGTTTTACCAAACAGCTTCAAATCATCCATGTACACCAATGGCGAAATTTTCAGTCCTTTCTTTGCAAGTTCATATCCATAGTTTCATCTTCTTCAAAATGATTGTCAGTGGTAGCATTGAGAATATAAAAAGTAGGGGTGAAAGGGAATCGTTCTGGAAAATGTCTCATTTAATTTCAACTTCACCCAGTATTTCTTCATTAGCTACAAGCTTCATTTCCCAGAGGTTCATTGAGGTTTCCATGAATTTTTGTATGTTGCTGCTGATGCCAAAGATTTTCAGGCATTTCTTGATCCAGCTATGGGGAACTGAATCAAATGCTATCCAAGCCATGAACAGGTTGGTTCATCTTTTCTTTGAATTCTTTAGGATTAGTTTGTCAATCAGCAGATGGTCCTTTGTTCCTCTTGAATTTTTGCAGCATCCTTTCTGTTCTACAGGAAGCAAGTTATTTCTTTCCAAGTATCCATAAATTTGGTTTGCATGAAACCAGTAAGGAGTTTGTGTGTTGTTGGCAAACAGGTGATTGGCCTATAGTTTCCAGGATCCTTTCCTTTTTCTTTATCTTTTTGGATCAAAAATGTCCTTCCAGTTGTCATCCATTCATCATTTTCAGATGTTTTTAAGATCTGGTTCATTGTATCCGTTATCCTGAAAGAAAAGCAGGCAAAATATAAAACAGGTAAAAAGAGAATATTGACAACTGATACTGCGATTTTTTTAAAAAAACTTATTTTTTAAAATAAAATAGATTACAATAATCATCAGAAAAAAATATTTAGTAACAATGGATACATAAAGGATATCATTTGAAGTTCCCAGCCTACCTTGTAAGTTGTTGAATGATGAGCCTTTTAAAAAGGAGTAGGATAAATATTTGTCTCTTAAAAGATCCTGCAGTCTTAATTGCAAGTACACAAATTAATAGGCAATCCAACCAGATGAGAACAGGAACCAACAAGAATGATAGATACAAGATACAAATATGTCTTACTAATACAAAAAATACACAAAGTGCAAATACAAAGTATTTTTACTGTATACATATTTTCCCCCTCTTTTCACACTGTACTTCCAGAATGCATGTGTAAAGTTCAGAATCATGTGACTGGGGTCGGTATACAAATTTTGCTAATAAGAAAATACACACACATTTAAGGTAACATTGATATTCTACAGACACATTTAAAATGCTAGAAGTTTGTTTTGTTACAAAGCGAATTGAAGGGCTTTAAATACTTGCTGTTCAGTTTATTCTTTTGATTGCTTTCCTACTATGTAAATCAATTTGTTAATGTTCCCTACAAAATGCATGAACCAGTCATACTGACAAACACACAAAGCTCATTTGTAATTAGCTGTTAATTAGTAAGAAGGAACAGATGCTGTTTTAGTTTCAGCAGACATACAGGTTCTGTAAACAATGCTTATAAATCTAAATGAATTTATTAGCCACAATACAAGTGTTAACATTTGGTTGGCAACCATACAAATATGGCGGAATCCCCTCAACATCTCTGCAATGTATTAATAATCCTTATGTCAACAAAATTCTATGAAGTAGTCTAACTTGCTTAAGTGTCATCACTATTCTAGTTAAATTCATTTTGTAAATGCCAGTCTTAATTCCCACCTTACATTATAAAAGAACTCTGGCTTCATTTTTTTAAAACATACATACATACGTTACATACATACATGCATACATACATACATACATACATACATACGCTGGTCTTGATATATTTGGGTCTTTTCCCATGTAAGATTAAAATTGTCTTGGCAATGTTTCGGTGAGGTCTCACTCGCCATCTTCAGGCTGGTGTTTTCAGCTTAAAGCGTGGTCGGAGCTGCCATCTTTCTATAAATCTTGGTGGGGTGTGTGTGGAGTGCTGGCGAGTGAGACCTCACCAAAACGTTGCCAAGACAATCTCAATCTTACATGGGAAAAGACCCAAATACAAGAAGAGCAGCATACCTACACCCGTGAAAATATAAATCAATATATATATATGTTGTATTTGTGCTGATAAATAAATAAAGGCAAAATATAAATACACAAATACAACACAAATTGTAACAAAGGCAACAGTAAAAATATTGGGTTTCTGTCTGGATGGTCTCTTATGACGAGCTGATGGACAGATGGAGAATGGAAGCAGTGAACTTCCTCCCATATTTGGGCATACCAGGGGTTGTGACTTGAAATATAGATAGATGATAGATAGATAGATAGATAGATAGATAGATAGATAGATAGATAGATAGATAGATAGATAGATAGATAGATATAGATATAGATATAGATATAGATATAGATATAGATATAGATATAGATATAGATATAGATATAGATATAGATATAGATATAGATATAGATATAGATATAGATATAGATATAGATATAGATATAGATATAGATATACATACATACATACATACATACATACATACATACACATACATACATACATATATATATATATATACATATATATATACATATATATACATATACATACATACATACATACATACACACATACACGTGGGTACACACACACACACACACACACACACACACACACACACACACACACACACACATATATATATATATATATATATATATATATATATATATATATATATATATATATATATATATATATAACAGATTATAATCCTCCTCATAAACTGATGAGAGAAGAGTGTTAGCAACAAATGTTGTAACTGCATCTCTTCTAAATAACAACCATCTTGTAGAAGCAAGCAATGAAAGAAAAAGCAAGTGAGCAAAATAATGTTTTTTTTCCTTGAGATGGTGCTATGATTTCTGCATCCATACATGATTAGGCTTTGGGGGTTTAATCCATCTATAAATCCATTATGACAGCAGAGCGAAGTGAATACACTAGCCTTAACCATGGGAGAGGAATGGAATATACAAATATTCATAGAATCATGAAATCATAGGGTAGAAGAAATCTTGGAGCTCTTCTAGTTCAGCAATCCCCAACCTTTCTTGTTCTACAGACTCACAGCAGTAGCACCAGGAGAGTAGATGGTTTTGCACATGCAAACAACTCCCGCTCATGTGTAAATCAAACTTCATATACTTACATGCCGCTTGTGCAGTCGCTGGTTGTCAGACAGCCTACTACTTGCTGCCTGTCAGCCCAGAAGCCAAGCATCTTCAAGGCTGCCACAGTGAGGCCAGGTGAAGCTGTGGGAATGTAAGAGGGTAGGATAGAGATAGCTGGGGGATGTGTAGCCAAAATAGCATTCTTTCTCGTGGGAGCCAAGGATACTCTACCAGGTGTTGGAAGGACATGGACCAAAGCCAGCCAGAGTTGGGACTACAACCTGATTGGACCATGTGATGAACATGTGACCAGGAGAGCAAGAACTTTGGCCTTTGATTTGGGTGGGAGAAAACACTGGGTCCTTCAGAGTTGGGTTTTCACCAGTTGTGCCAATATGACTTCTCAAATAAAGCTATACTTTGGAGAAAGCCTAGGCATCACAGCTTTGGTTGCTTTGGGGTTATTACTTGGAACCCTGACACTGCCATGGACATTGGGGGTGGTGGTGTTGCTCAGTGGATAAATTTTCTTTGCAGCTTTGCAACTATGGTCTGGGCTTTGCTTATCTCTCCAAGGTCATTTCTTCTAGATTTGGTATGCAGCAGCCTGAGACGATGGAGTTGAATCAAAGATTTTCTTAAAACATTTCCTGCATGGTGGTTGCCTTCTGTTGCCTGGCTACTGGGGAGAGGGCTTGGACTATGCAGTTTGTTTCACTTTGCTGCTTTGCACGCTTTTGCCTCAGATCTTGCCTGAAACTTGTTGCATTCATTATCTCCAAGTAAAAGTACTTTTTCTCTGAATCTATGGAGCCAAGGTTTTTTCTTTCTTAGGAATTGGACAGAGGCAGCCCAGACATTAGACAAGATCTGCTTCAATGGTAAACCTGGAGATAGCAGTCTATCATGGGGCCAAGCATCCAACCACGGGAGTGAGCTGGAGGTAACTGGAGCTTCAGCCAGCTCATCCACTAGACCACACTGTGCTTGAGATGAGGCAGAATGGCAAGAGGAACTGGACCTCAACAAGAAGTCTATCAGGCTCAGATAGTTGCTGGGCATGGGGCAGAAGGAAGACTCCCTCCCTCCCTCTGGAGGGCAGCCCGGAATAGGCCATGCTGAACCAGGCCCTGTTCATGATACAAGATGCAATGGGGAGTTGAAGAGCCTGGGAAACTCTTGTGTGGACAACTACCCAGGGTTCCTGGGTCACCACAAGCTAAGGCATGGATGGAGCTACTATACTGCAGTTTGCACCTACTTTACCTGGAGTGGCTTCACTGCCAGTGATGCCACTGCAGGCAGTGACTGTTACATAAGTCATTTCACCTGCAGGACTACTCCTCAAAGGCACTGAGCCCCAAAGATCCCAGCTTTGGTGGTAAAGTATGGGGAAGATGCTGAGCAGCTGGGGTTCTTCCTGGTGCAAATTTAGAACTACATGCAGAAGTATGGGGCTGAACTGGAGATGGGAAAAGCCCAAATAAGTTGCATGACCATGGCTCTGGAGTGTGCAGTCGAGTGAATGGTCTCCCTCCACAATGATAATGCCCCCCCCCAACTGTGGAACTGCAACCACTTATTGCAGCCCTTCACCAATGGTTCAAGGACCCACTGGCAGACTGCAAGGCTCAGGCCGAGATGAAGACCATCATCCAGTGGCCATATACACCCAGGAGTTCTGACAGTTGGCATGCAGCTAGCCACATGGCCCGAATACATCCTCATCATCTGCTTCAAAGATAGCCTTAATGATGACCTCTACCATATCTGCATATTGCATGGGGCCCCACGCACCCTATAGCACTGGTATATATTGGCAGATGAGATGGAGATCAACCTCACCTGGGACTGATGCAAGTGGCCAGTGTTTAGTGCAAGTCTTTTCCTCCTGCATGTAAATAATATCCCAGGATCACAAAAAGCAATGCCGAACCTAGATCGAAGCCTACGATGTAATTCATATGTGAAAAGGAGGGGCACCAAGCTGCGGCATGCTGTTCCAGCAAGCCCAATCTCAGCACCATGGGTATTCAAGGGAAGAAGGTAATGAAGCCAGCTCCGATGACCCAGGAGACAGCACTGAAAGATGTGGAGGTTGTAGAGTTTCCCATCCTGGATCTGAGGGTTTGAGATTTCCAACCACCTTAGGTGAGACTGAAAGTGATGATGATGATGACTTCCTGTCAACATATGGCCCCTGTGGAACTAGCGGTGCCCTCCTCAGCAACTCAGGGAAGTATGTCGGCTGTTGGACACGGGCTGCACTAGGTGTATGGTTAGCCCTGAAGTCATTGAAAAACTGGAACTGAGACTCAAATGGCTGAGGGTGCTCATAGCATTTTATAAGCTATATGGGACTGTAGCTGAAGAGAGCCCAGTTCACTTTATAACTGAACCAGTAGCTATGAGAATGGGAAAACACAAAGAGACTCTGAGTTTCAAAGTGGTGCCATGGATGGAGAGGCCCTTCCTACTTGGACTGCCTTGCCTGCAGAAATGGAAACACTTATGCAAATTGGAAGGGAGGGCTTTTTTTGATCAACTGCTTTAAAAATTGCCTCAATGATGACGTCTACTACTCTTGTATTTCGCATGCAGCCCAATGCAACCTAAAATCCTGGTATGTGCTAGCAGATATGACAGAAATTGACCTTGCTTGGGACCGACACCGTGGGGGCCATGGATGATGCAAATCCTCCCCTCCTGCACATCAAGAAGCCTCAATGTCAGCAAAGAGCAATTTTGGACCAAGACTGAGGTCAACGGCATGCTTCAAGTGTGGGAAGGAGGGACACCAAGCTGCGGAATGCCACTCCATCAAGCCCAGTTGCAAAGCCATGACAATTCTAGGGAAGAAGGCAGAGAAGCCAACCCAGGAGACAATGCTAAAATTCAGGCATAGAGGTCGTAAAGTTTTCCCCTCCTGGATCCAGGAGGGGCTGGGATCTCTGACCAGCTCGGGTGAGAGTGAAAATGATTATGATAACAACCCCCCGATAAATCAACATGTGATCCCCATAACCATTCCTGTGGAACTAGTGGTGCCCTCCTCAAGGATCTAGGGGAGAATGTTGGCTTTATTGGATTCAGGCTGCACTAATGCATGATTAGCCTTGAGATCATCAAAAAGTTGGGGCTGAGACTCAAATGATTGAGGTTACTCATAGCATGTTGCCAGCTGGATGGGACTGCAGCTGAGGGGGAAGTTCATTTTTTTAACTGAGCCAATGGAGATGAGTATAGGAAGGCACAAAGGGAAATTTCAGAGCAGCATCGTGGATGGTGAGACCCTTCCTATTTGGACTGTCTTGGCTCCATAAATGGAACCCTTATGTGAACTGGAGAAGGGGGCTTTTAAAGTTTTGGCTTAAAAGGGCCAAGAAAGAGGAAAAGATTCTGAAGCCCAAGGGCACGAAAGCAAAAAAAACCTAAAAGAAGCTGGGGCAGCAA
Source organism: Thamnophis sirtalis (assembly GCF_051295495.1). Classification (NCBI taxonomy): domain Eukaryota; kingdom Metazoa; phylum Chordata; class Lepidosauria; order Squamata; family Natricidae; genus Thamnophis; species Thamnophis sirtalis. The sequence continues at coordinate 112,306,312 of NW_028261385.1, read as the reverse complement.
TGCAGGAGTACCTGATAAGCGAGTCCAGAATCTCAAAGGAGTATTTGGATCTTTGGGGTGTGTTTAGTGAAAAAGGCTCCAACATGCTCCCATCCCATTGCTCCACAGACTGTAGTATCGAAATTCTTCCTGGGGCTAAACTCCCAAAGCTAAACTTTACTTGATGACTCCACATGAGCTAGACAAGCTTTCCGCCTTCATAGAGAAAACCCTAAAACATGGATTTATTCAACCAGCAAAGTCGCAAGCACCAGCCCCAATTTTGTTCCAGGAAACAAAGGATGGACTGTTTGTCTATGTATGGGCTATAGAGAGCTAAACGTGTGTGGAAAATATCTACCCACTACCCTTGATGAAGGACATGTTGGTGCATTTCAGAGGTGGGTTCTTACCACTTCGCACCTATTCAGTAGAACCGGTTCGTCAAATCTACCGAACCAGTTAGAAGAGGTTCCACCAGTGGACCTGGAAAGCAGGCCACACCTACAGAAGAGGTTCCAAAAATTTTTGAAACCCACCACCGGTCCTTGGATATGATTATTCTACACTATCATGCTCATATTTATAAAACTCAGTGCTTCTGTGAAAGGTAAGGATGACTACTGTGTTTGTGGTGCAATCAGAACATTGCATGTGTTGAAGTTGTTTTGCCTTTTAAAAAACAAGTTTACATCATATTCTTATGCATGCCAGTGCTGTGTGTGAGGTAATTTAAGGTGGTTCTGACAAGTGTCATCGGCATCTTCATATGTAGTCCCATGGGCAGCAAGCCACTCTCATCCAGTCACATGGGCAGCAAGCGACTCCCACAGAGGAGGCCACACTCACAGAGTAAGTTCGAACAATTTTTGAAACCCACCACTGGTGCATTTATTCAAAAGCAAAATCTTCAGTAAATTAGACTTGCAGGAAGCTTATTAGCGAGTCCAGATCAAGGAAGGCGACGAATAGGAAACTGTTCAATTGCCCTCTGAAATGTTTCCAATTCTGGGTGTCCCTTTCAATCTGCAGGGGACCCCTGTGATGTTCATGTAAGGTACTGCATGACTATTTATACAAGGAGGTGTTGGTGTATTTGGGTGACATATTAATATATATGAAACTATGGACTAGCACAGTGATGGCAAACCTTTTTTGACTCATGTGCCAAAAGCAGGGGGAGCGCAGAGGGGTTGTGCACAGGTCTGCCACACCCATAATGCTATGCACACGAGCCCAGCATGCATACATGCACAACCAGCACTCCCCATTTTTGGCGTGCTTTTTTCACCCTCCCCAGGCTCCAGAGGTTTTATGGGAGCCTAGATAGGGCGAAAACAGCCTCCCTTCCTGGAGGCCCTGTGGAGTCTTCAGGGGCTTCCCTGAAGCCTCTGGAGCATGAAAAACCAACCCTATGAGCAAACCAGAAGTTCAGAATGGAGCAGTAAGGAGCCTTCAGGGGCCTTCAAGAGGTTTTGCTGAAGGCCCCGGAGGGCAAAAAATGAACCTATGAGCAAACTGGAAGTGATTTCTGGTTTGTCCATAGGGCCGTTTTTCATCTTTCAGAGCCTTTGTGGGCCTCCCTGAAGGCTCTGGAGGGCAAAAAACGACCCTACAAGCAAACTGGAAATCACTTCTGGGTTGTTTGTAGGGCCGGTTTTAGCCCTCTGGAGCCTTCAGGGGCCTTCAGGAGGCTTCCCTGAAAGCTCCGGAGGGCAAAAAATGACTCTATGAGTAAACCGGCAGGAGGCACATGCACAGTGGAGAAAAGCTGGGCTGATGGCTCGTGTGCCCTTAGACAGGGCTCTGTGCACTATCTGTGCCATGTGTGCCATAGGTTCGCCATCACGGCACTACAGCTTAGAGGAAAAGCGAGCCTGAGATTCTAAATGAACTGTGTGAGAAGCTTTAAAAAAAGCTAAAGGTTTATGAGTGGCTTACTACTCATAAAAATGATTGCATCATGCATGTTGGACTGGCTTGGTTTGGAGCCAAATTATATGTGCCCTCAAGCTGGAGCAGCACCATTTTAAAAGATGCTCATGATTCTAAGTTGCTAAGACATTTTGGATTTGTAAAAAACCTGCACACTGTTTTTGTAAAAACAGGTTTTTTTGCATTTTTTAAATTGAACTAAAACACAAAAAAGAATCATCCTTCATTACATCTTGTAGAAAGTGTATCAATTGGTTACAGATAACTTTCGTGCATTTCTTCCACAGTCATTACTTATAGTTCATATTAGATTATACACTTTAAGTCAAAAATCTTTGTATATCTTATTATTAATGTACACAATTCTCATTTGACTACAATTATTTGAACATGCTTTTACCTCAAATCATACATACTTAAAGACACAACCACATAATGGCATTCATTAGCTATTTCAAAAAACCCTCCAATAACATTACACCTTTATAACATCTTTTAAATAAAAGTCAATTAATAAAGTTTCGAAACCTTCCCACACTTTTTTTTCCAACTCACTGTTTAGAATTTATATCCAAGATACTTTTGCCAATACCATAGCATGTATATATTGTTAAACAATGACCGTTAACATTTCCTTGTTATTATTATAATTGGCTAAAAATAATTTACTATTTATGTCCCATATCCTCTTCTCAGACCCTCCCCCCCCAAAAAAAAACTTACACCTTTATAACAAGATCTAATTAAAAACTTGTTAATAAAATTTTATAGGTCTTCTTCCCAAGTCACAATTTGCAATTTATATCCAAATTTCTTGTTCTAGATTACCATACATGTATATATCATTAAGCTGTATCCATTATCATTTCCTTATTGTTATTATAGTTAATTGTTAGTGAATAAACATTTGATAACAATCTAAAACAATCCAAGAGTTATAAAATTCCTACTTATTAATCACCAAAATCAACTATTTTTTTATCATCAACTTTCACTGTCAACCTGTATCTTTCCAGTAACAAAACAGTCTTATCTCTCTTGCCAATTGTGGTGTCAGTCTTCTTTTTATCTCCTTTATAAGGTTTTTATAGACTTCTCTCTGCACTTTGAACTCACGGTTTTGGATTTATATCGAAGTTACTTTTGCCAATACCATAGCATGTATATATTGTTAAACAATGTCCATTGACATTTCCTTGTTGTTATTATAATTGGCTAAAAATCATTTACTATTTATGCCCCATCTCCTCTCATCAGAGCCCCCCCCCCAAAAAAAACCTTACACCTTTATAACAAGATCTAAATAAAAATTTGTTAATAAAATTTTATAGGTCTTTTTCCCAAGTCACAATTTACAATTTATATCCAAATTTCTTTTACTAGATTGCCAATACATGTATATATCATAACGCTGAATCCATTATCATTTCCTTATTATTATTATTATTATTATTATTATTATTATTATTATTATTATTATTATTATTATTATTATTATACAATTGTATCACAGCGGCCAGTTGTTTCGCCGGATTTGGCATTGGTTACTAGTCGGGCCCCACCCAGGGGCCTAGGACGTCGTAACGTATTTTCGTAATATACGTGCAGATCCAAGCAGTGCAGCTTTTTGCATTTGACTGATGGTGATTTTGTCAATTTTTAACTGTTTTAAATGTAATTCCAGTGCTTTTGGAATAGCACCCAGTGTGCCAATTACCACTGGAATTACCACTGCTGGTTTGTGCCATAGTCGTTGAATTTCGATTTTTAAGTCCTGGTATCTTGCGATTTTTTCATGTTCCTTCTCGGCGACCCTGCTATCACCTGGTATTGCGATGTCTATGATTGTGACCTTATTTTTCTCAACCAGTGTGATGTCTGGTGTATTATGCGCCAGTATTTTGTCGGTTTGTATACGGAAATCCCACAAGATCTTGACCATCTGATTTTCGGTGACTTTTTCAGGCTGATGTTCCCACCAGTTTGTTGCTGTTTTAATATTATAATTTTTGCACAAATTCAAATGGATCATTTGTGCTACTGAATTGTGCCGCAATTTATAATCAGTCTGCGCGATTTTTTTACAGCAGCTGAGTATGTGATCAACAGTTTCGTCAGCTTCTTTGCAAAGTCTGCATTTGGCATCATCAGAGGATTTTTCGATTTTGGCCTTAATGGCATTTGTGCGGATAGCTTGTTCTTGCGCAGCCAGGATTAGTGACTCTGTTTCTTTCTTTAATGTACCTGTTTTTAACCATAACCAAGTTTGTTCCCTGTCCACTTTATCTTTTATTTTTTCCAGAAATTGACCATGCAGTGCTTTGTTCTGCCAACTCTCCATTCTTGATTTTATCACATCTTTTCTGTATTCTTGTTTTGTCTGTTGGGCCTTCAGTAGATTTTTGTTCTTTACTTCGATTAATAGATGTTCTTGACTTTCTTTTAAATAATCAGCCAGTGCATGTTTTTCTTCTTCAACTGTTTGCTTCACTTGTAATAATCCTCTGCCACCTGATTTTCGGGGCAGATATAGTCTACCAGTATCACCACGTGGATGTAAACTGTAGTGCATTGTCATTAGTTTCCTGGTTTTTCGGTCCAAAATGTCCAAATCAGCTTGTGTCCAGTTAACTATGCCAGCTGTGTATCTTATAACTGGTATTGCCCAGGTATTTATGGCCTTGATTGTATTTCCACCATTCAATTTAGATTTCAAAATTTTCCTAACTCTGTTGGTGTACTCTCGTCTGACAATAGTTTTTACTTCTCCATGCTTGATGTTATCCAACTGCAGAATGCCTAAGTATTTGTAGGCTTCATTTTCTTTGCATTTAATCAGTTGGCCATTGGGCATTTCAATTCCCTCAGATGCAGTGATTTTGCCTCTTTTTATGGATACAGTGGCGCATTTTTCCATGCCAAACTGCATTGAAATATCGGTGCTGAATACTCGGACTGTATTTGTCAATGATTGGATTTCTATTTCTGACTTTCCGTAGAGTTTCAAATCATCCATATATAGTAAATGCGAAATTTTTTCAGCTTTTTTGGCTGTTTGGTAGCCTAATTTCATTTTTTTAAAGATTACTGATAGTGGGATCATTGCGATGATGAAGAGAAGAGGTGAAAGTGAATCACCCTGGAAAATTCCTCGCTTGATATTAACCATTCCGTAGCTCTCATTCCCTACTGCCAACTCAGTTCTCCATTGTTTCATTGCCTTTTCAGTAAAGGATGTAATATTTTTGCTAATGCCAGTTGTTTCTAAGCATTTTATGATCCAACTATGTGGCAGTGAGTCAAATGCCTTTTTGTAATCAATCCAGACCATATTCAAGTTCGTTTTTCTGTTCTTACAATTTTCTAATATCATTTTATCAATTAGAAGCTGATCTTTTGTGCCCCTGCTCCTTCTTTTGTTGCCTTTTTGCTCTACTGGCAAGATGTTGTTTGTTTCCAAATAATCCATCATGTTATCTGCAATAATGCCTGTGAGTAATTTGAAGGTTGTTGGCAAGCATGTTATTGGTCTGTAGTTTTCAGGTGTTGTTCCTTTAGTTGGATCTTTCTGAATCAAGTATGTTTTTCCAGTTGTCAACCATTCATCAATTTGGCCCTTTTGTAAAATTTCATTCAGTTGCCTGGCCAATATTGCATGTAAACTGGTCAGATATTTGAGCCAGAAACCATGTAATTGGTCCTTTCCAGGTGATGTCCAATTCTTTACCTTTTTAACTCGATTTTTGACCATCTCAGTTGTTATTTCTAATACTTGCATTTGTTTGTTGCCAATGTTTTTCTCAAAGTCATGTATCCACTTTGCTTCCTTGTTGTAGTCCTTTGCATTTTCCCACAATTCTTTCCAGAATTCAACTGTGGCCTGTTTTTCTGGTTTTTCACTTTTGGTGTCACCATTTACATTAAGACTTTGATAAAAACGCCATTGGTCTGATCGAAATTGCTGATTTTGTTTATATTGGATGATTCGTGCCTCATATCTTTCAATTTTTCTAGCTGTTGCTGTTATCTGCTGTTTTACAATCTCTACAGCTTCATTGATGTTTCTTGTATCCAATCTATATCTCCTGATTAGCCGATCTATGATTTTGTTGTTTTTAAGCCGTTGCTCATGCATGTTCTTTAAGTTACTAGCATCTGCCCTTAATTTTTTTATTTTTTGTTCTAAACGGATTTTCCACTTTGGCTTTGATGCTTTTTCTGTTGTATGACTAGGTACTTTAATTTTAATGCCTAGTTCATTAGTGACTATTACAGCTGCGCTGTACATTAACTGGTTTGTTTCCAAGATGGATCCCGGTTCAATTGTTGAAAACACTGCATTAACCATTTTCATGATAGGGGCCAAAATTTTCTTAGGCACAGTTTTTAGTGATGGTAAACGTTGCCTTTCCTCATTAAGCAGAAAATGCTCCATGATCTTATCCTTCAATTCTTTTTGTTTTTGAGTTAGTTCATCAGTTGGTTCAGTGATAACTGGTTCTAGTGGTGGTGATGTTATTTCCTCCCCAAGAGCTTCTTCTGGGAGTTCTACTATAATGTCTTTAGTTGTGTCTTGAATATCAGTTATTTCCGCTTGTGATATTGTTTTTTGGGTTTTGCAATTTGCCTGAATTTCCTCATGTTCAACTTCACTAAACACTTTATTCCATATAATAAATCGCCTTTGATCTGCTAGTCGTTGTTCACTAACATTTGAATCTGGATATTGTTGTTTCCATAATTCATACATTCGCTTTAAATAGCCTCTTTTTTCTGGCTCTGAGTTGTAGTAACAGGCCATTATGGCACGGTTTTCATCTGCACTATATTTTTGTCATTTTGTTGGCTGGTCCACTTGTAGCCCACTTGTCGACGGATGTCCAGGGACCCCAACATCCGCCGCGGCCCTTGTTAACCCGCACGACGACCGATGCGGTATGGAATTCTTATTTGTTTTTTTCACCATATTGTATGGGTTGGCGGGGTTTTTTTTACGGGACCAGATGCCAACCTGATCCCAACCTTCCTCCTTTCTCATCCGGGCTTGGGACCGGCAATGGCGGAGTTGTTGTTGTTGTTGTTGTTGTTGTTGTTGTTGTTATTATTATTATTATTATTATTATTATACAATTGTATCACAGCGGCCAGTTGTTTCGCCGGATTTGGCATTGGTTACTAGTTGGGCTCCACCCAGGGGCCTAGGACGTCGTAACGTATTTTCGTAATATGCGTGCAGATCCAAGCAGTGCGGCTTTTTGCATTTGACTGATGGTGGTTTTGTCAATTTTTAACTGTTTTAAATGTAATTCCAGTGCTTTTGGAATAGCACCCAATGTGCCAATTACCACTGGAATTACCACTGCTGGTTTGTGCCATAGTCGTTGAATTTCGATTTTTAAGTCCTGGTATTTTGCGATTTTTTCATTTTCCTTCTCGGCGACCCTGCTATCCCCTGGTATTGCGATGTCTATGATTGTGACCTTATTTTTCTCAACCAGTGTGATGTCTGGTGTATTATGCGCCAGTATTTTGTCGGTTTGTATACGGAAATCCCACAAGATCTTGACCATCTGATTTTCGGTGACTTTTTCAGGCTGATGTTCCCACCAGTTTGTTGCTGTTTTAATATTATAATTTTTGCACAAATTCCAGTAGATCATTTGTGCTACTGAATTGTGCCACAATTTATAATCAGTCTGTGCAATTTTTTTACAGCAGCTGAGTATGTGATCAACAGTTTCATCAGCTTCTTTGCAAAGTCTTATTATTATTATTATTATTATTATTATTATTATTATTATTATTATTATTATTATTATTATTATTATTTGTTAGTGAATAAACATTTGATAACAATCCAAAACAATCTAAGAGTTACAAAATTCCTACTTATTAATCACCAAAATCAACTAATTTTTTTTTATCAACTTTCATTGTCAGCTTGTATCTTTCCAGTAACAAAACAGTCTTATCTCTCTTGCCAATTGTGGTATCAGTCTTCTTTTTATCTCCTTTATAAAGTTTTTATAGACCTCTCTGCACTTTGTTGCTTGAAGGGTCTCTCAGATAATCTCGTTGCTACTAAAATTAGCTTGTCTTTGGTTGTCAATCTTGCTTCTGAAAAAAATTATCTTCTTATGTCTATCATCATTAGTATTTTTTCTTCTTCTGTGTCCTGGAATCTGGGGTAGAGCTCCAATTCATCCAAGTCCCTTTTCCATATTCCCTTCTTTCCACTTTCACCCACTGTAATGGCTCCTCTCTTAACTTGAGAAAGTAAAGACTCTTGAAATGAATTATTTCAAAAGGAACCTTTAATCAGTCAGGATGGAAACCATTAGAAGCATCTGAAAGCCTTTAGGCAATGCAAGTGGGATTAAATGTAGAGTCCAAATGTAGATTCTTACCAATACACAAGTGTGAAGATGTTTCCTTAACTTTTCTGCCCTGAGAGTCGAATAACACATGTTCCCATTGCTATCTCTAGTTAGACATTAAAGTAAGATATCCCACATGGCTATCATAAACATCCCTCCAGAAATGCTGGGACCTTCAGTCTTCTGGTGACAGGAAACCAGTTGTAAAGTTGTAAAACTCAGTTGTTACAGATACAGCTAGTGATTTAACTCCAAGCCCCATTCCTCCTCCCAATTGAATGGCAGTATCACTTTTAGGGATCTGACATGCTGCCGTTCTTTAGAAAAAGGAGAGCTGCACCTGTAAAAAGATAGAAACAATAATTCCATCATAGTATTTTAACAAGGTTTGTCAGGGTATTGGGAGTGAATTTTTTTCAATAGGGCAGGGGCCCTAACATGGTGTTTAGCTACCCATTCATTTTGGGATGAATGTAAATGCTTCCAAGCAACTAAGTATTGGGTTTTCCCCCTGTAGGTCCTAGAGTCCAGGATTTCCTTAATTTCAAAATGTTGTTCACCTTCTATCATGATAGAACAGGAGGTGTAGGTGCAGGTGATCTGAGTTGTGAGATTACTTCTCATTTGAGTAAACTAATGTGAAACACTGGATGGACTTGCCTGAGTGTCTTTGGAAGGAGTAATTCTACTGTTACTGGGTTGATAACCCTGGTGATTGGGAAAAGTCCAACAAAATTTGGTCCTAATATTTTGATGGCTGCAATGACTTCAGGAATTTTGTAGACAAGTATGCTCTATCTCCAACATGGAAAGGTTTGGGGTCTATTCTTTTCCTGTCAGCTTGAATTTTAAATGCCTCTCTAGCTTCCTGTAAGGCTAATCTAACTACTGGCCATGTGTTTCGTAGGGTGTCTATCCATTCTTTAAGTGAGGGGATAGTGGGTTCTTCTGTGGGTAGCTCAGGCATGGGGCTGAAATCCTGGCCTGTTGCTACTCTAAAAGAGGTGAAATCAGTGCTTGAGTGCACAGCATTATTGAAGGCCACTTCCGCAAAAGGTAAAAGATCAGTCCAGTTATCCTGTTGAAAATTAATAAAACATCTGAGATATTGTTCTAGAACCGAGTTCTAATTTTCAGTTTGACCATTGGTGCATGGATGGTGACTGGAGATCAGGCTTTGGGTGGTACCCAGTAAGTTTAAGAATGCCCCCCAAAATTCTGAGGTGAATTGGACCCCTCTGTCAGAGATGATTCGCTGTGGGGCTCCATTAAGGCAATAAATATGTATCAGGAATAACTTGGCTAGACTTTTGGGAGTTGGGATCGTTTGGCACGGTATAAATTTTGTCTGTTTTGAAAACAAGTCTGTTACGACCCAAATAATAGTATTCCCTGCGCTTTCTGGTAGTTTGACAATAAAATCCATAGCAATCTCCTTCCAGGGTGCTGAAGGCTCGGCTACCTTCTGTAATAGTCCTGACATTTTGCCTTGGCGTCTTTTGGCTGCCGCACAAATTGGACAGCTGGCTATATAGATCTCTATGTCCTTTTTTAGTGAGGCCACCAAAATTGCCTTATTAATTAGATGTAAAGTTTTTACAAAACCAAAGTGTCCTGCTAGTTTGGAGTCGTGGCACCTTTCCATTAAGTACAGTCTTTGGCTGGCTGGAACATACAACTTCCCTCCCACCCAAGCTAGGTTATCTTTCATCAGACAGCTCTCTTTGTGGCTCAAAAACCATTCATCAGTGGTTAAGCTTGTTTAAAAGTTTGGGTGGTGTCATTGTCCTCCAAAGTGTCTCGTTTCCCTGGGATCTGGTGGTTACTTTAGCGGCTAGTTGATTGTTTTGTATCCTGGGTTTGATAACGTCTGGCTTCATACTATTGTATTGCGGTTTCTTGGATAGTGCATCTGCCAGAAAAGTCTCCCCCCCCCCCGGAGGTATCTTAGCATAAATTCAAACTGTTTAAAGTACTGTGCCCATCATACTTGTTTTGCAGAGAGTTTCCTTGGGGTCTTTAAGGCTTCTAAATTTTTATGATCCGTCCAGACTTCAAAAGGGATCTTACTCCCCTCTAGGAAATGTCTCCAGGTTAAAAGAGCTGATCGAACTGCATAAGCCTCTTTCTCCTTTCACCTTTGCTCAGATTCATTCAATTTTTTGGATGTGTAAGCGCATGGTTGTAATTGGTCTACCTCATTTTTCTGAAGCAGAACTGCTCCTATCGCCACATCGCTAGCATCTGCTTGTATGATGAATGGTTTCTCTGTGTATGGGTGCTTTAGGATTGGTTCTGCCAAAAACAGAAGTTTATGTTTTTCAAATGCAGCTTGGCATTTCGTTGTCCAGTTCAAAGGCTGCTTCGGTTTCAGGTTTCCCTCCCCCTTCGTTTTTAAAAGTTTGGTGATGGGAAGAGCTATCTGGGCGAAAGCGGGGATAAACTCATGGTAAAAGTTGGCGAATCCCAGGAAGCTTTGCAACTATTTGCATGTTTTGGGTGGTTCCCAGTCAAGTACCAATTGCACTTTCGAAGGATCCATTTCTATGCCCTGGTGTGAAATGTGGTATCCTAAGTAATCAATTTTTTCTTTGTTCCTCCTATCCCCTTACTAATTTGATGGAGGAAGTAGGATTGAGTCCGTACACTGCACAGTGTAATAATGTAATAATTATAATGTAAAAATTAATTGATAATAATTAATAATTATTATTGTAATATTATCACAGAGTAATAATGCACAATGACTTTGCCAGAATTTATTTTAGTGGAGCCAAACTACAGATGGCTTAATCTTTATTAGATAAATGCCACAGAGAGAGGGGGAGGGAGGGAGGCCAGGGAGATGGAGAGTGTGTGTGTGAGAGTCAAACACTCTCTCAAGAGATATAACATCCCCAGGGCAGAGACAGGTAGTCCAGTGCTTAAGGTGATAGAACAACAGGGGTAACTTCGAGTAAAGAAGTTCACTAAAACAATTAGGAAAAATAATTAGATATTGGGAAGGAGTAGAAGAAAAGAAATACTATAGTGGTATATAGGCTTTGAGATGTTAGCATTCTCAAAAGAGACAGAAAAACTCAGAATGAATTGAGGGAAATGATTTATTGTTCTTCCCACATGAGGTTTAATGGGCAATAAAAGGGTTAAACCTATCTAAATGGGAATAGTTTGTTTTTGAGTAATGTGATGTGATTTCTGTTAATCATTCTTATATGCATATTTATACTTGAAGTGATAGTGATATGAGTGGTCTGCTGGCAAATTAAATACACTTCTTGGCTTGAACTTGGAGCTATGGAAAAACAGGCGGTGGTTTAGAGCCCAAAATCATATTTTTGATTAAAAACCATGTCTGAAAGTTTCCCATTGCTTGAAGAATGAACTACAGGACTACTCCTTGGCTTGTGACGAAATAGTTTTGTATGTTAGTTTACAGAAAAGGCCTGATTGCAGTACAAAGGAGAAATAAGGTGAACTGATCCTGAGACCAGTGAATGCCTGTGTGTAGAGAGATCTCCTTTTGTATAAAGAAACAATAAGTTACAAGGGTTTGTAGGAAGTTATCACCCAGTCCTCTCCCAGAAAAATGAAATATCCTAGAAAATATTGAAAAGACAGAATATTATGTTTCCTTGGATGTGAAAAAGGAGAATCATTTTAAAGAGAAACTTCCCGCAACTTCCTGCCTCTCTCCTTTTTGTCAATGGACCATTAAGATGCCAAGCCAGTCTATTCATATAACAAAGAATTCTCCTCTTCAGCTCCAGGGGGATGGGATCAAGGCATGCTAGTATAAGCCCTTTACCCAACTTCCCACATGGCATCTAGGAACTCAACCAAACCTGGATTCAAAACACAGCCTAGAGAGTTGCCCCTGCATGGCCCCATGTGAGTCTGACAACCAATCAGAATACATTTCTTGCACAGGAGCAGGAGGCAGATAGGTGGGGCCGAACAGATTATAAAAAGCCCTGTAAGCCTCTTCCATGACCCTTCTTTTTCTTCACCCAACACTTGGAAGCATGTGATCATCTTTTTTCCCAGGACCTCAAGCCATGTGGTCCTGTCCATCATTAAACATTAAACCATCTTTCTAAGCAGCCTCCATGCCTCCAGTGTCTTTTCCCCCACTTGGAGTCGAACCCCGAAGGACATTTCTTCCAACAGGTTGTTGTTGTAATGGCAATAGTAAGTATTTGAAAGAAAACGGAGATGAGATCCTATGAATGAAGTGGGAGATGTCTGGGAGTTAAAAGATTATTTGTGAGTTCCTTTGTTGAAAGGATTAAGTATTTTTCCTCTCTTTATTTCCCTCTTCTTTTGCCTTGAAGCGAGAAAGGGGGGCAAGAGGAGAGGATGTGCGATTTGTTTTCCCTTTTACACATTTTTTTTCAGTCTGTCTGAGAGAGAGAGGCAGGACAAATGGGTGACTTGATCCTGCAGAATAGCCAGAGCATATGGCAGCTATGCAGATATACTTTCTGTCTTGCTCAGAATTGCAATTTTGATTTTATTTTTGTGGAAATTTTTGAGGTGTTTAAATAAACTTATATAACAGAGAAGTTGGCATTAAAGTTTGCGACAAATATATTTCAGAGTAGAGTAGAGACCCGAAATACCTCATTTAGATGTTTTATTTTCTAATTTGTGAGGGTATTCTTTTTTACCACCCCCTTTTATGTTTTTATGTCTGTGCATTTTGAATGCTCAGGAGTTATCCATCCTATGGTATTGTTTGTAAATGAGCAGAGATGAGTTGGGAATTACAATATGTAGAAAGAAGATGAAATATTTATGGAAAAAGTAGAAATAAAACACCTGAAGGAGTTAAGGAGAATTCTAGGATAGCCTGGATATTGAATAGTCTGGCTGTGAATAGATAATTATGCTAATTATGCTATTTAGCCTAGTGTTACCCAGATAAGGGGATTTTGAGGATTTTAACCCAGAGGTGGGAAGGAAAAAGGCAGCTAGCAGGCATATTTCTCTAAAATGCTAGATCCTGCCCTAATGGATGCTCCCTTGAGGAAAGGAATACCTCATTTGTAGATAGGAAGAGAAAGTAGTAGAAGGAAGAGACGGACTTTCGGTTTGGCTAGCTAGAAAGCTACCTGTAAGGTATAAATTACAGACTTTTGAATTATATGCTTTCAATCAAGCTTTGCATTTCTTGGAAGCTTGAGGTAATAGTTTAGCTATTAACTATTAGCTGACGTGATAGATAAGGTGATATAGATAAACTAGGAGAAGGGAAGAAAGTTACGATACAAGTTCTGGTGTTAAGCTTGATTTAGGGAAACTCTTCCATTTGTTTGTAGCAGTGGAGGATGGCATAGCCAGAGGAGTGCTGACTCACACATGGGCTGGGAAGAAGAAATTAGTAGCATTTTTTTAAATTGATGGATCCGGTGGTGCATAGCTTTTGTGCATTCAAGCTGTGGCTGCTACTGCATTACTGGTAGAGGGTAGAGAAAGAAACGGGAAAACGTGGAACATGATTGTGTGGAATCATGGAGGTTATTGATTTACAAACGTAAGTACTGAAGGATTTAGAAGATAGCCCGATGGAGGGAGGAGTTAATTCATTTATTGATGAATCTTCCTGAGTAGAGGATAGGAAGAGGAGGAATGGATATGCAGTAGTTAATGGAAACACTGCTGAAAATTTTGGAAGCAGGAAAGCTTCTATCTGAATGGTCAGCACAAACATGTGAGGTATTTGCCTTATTACAAGCCTTAAAGAATTTAACAAATGCAATTGGTAATATATTCAAAGTATGCTTACAGGATGCTACAAACTTTTGGAAATATTTGGCTGGAACAGGGATTGATAACAAGTAAAGAGAAAGAGCTAAAGCAAGTGAATCTCATAAAAGCTGTATTAAAGGCAGCCGAAAGACCAGAACTGCTGGCTATAATACATATTGAGGAAAAGAAAAGAAAAAAGGGAAAACTTCAAAATTAATTGTGGGTAATAGATTGGCAGATGTAACTGCGAAAGAAGCTGCATGATTGAGAAGGAAAAAACTCTGGAATGTGATTTAAAACCTGACTTCACAGATTTGATTTTTTTTTTTGATTTTATTAACATTTGTAGGCCGCCCTTTTCCCTGAGGGGACTCAGGGCGGCTCACATAAAATCAGGGAGGGGGAACACAAACAATGACATAGACACATATAATAAAAGTAATAAGCAACATACATTCATCATTCGGGAGGGGCGGCTATCCTTGTCCCCAGGCCTGACGGGCTAGCCAGTTCTTAAGGGCTGTGCGGAAGGCCTGGACGGTGGAGAGGGTATGAATCTCCACGGGGAGCTCGTTCCAAAGGGTCAGGGCTACTACTGAGAAGGCCCTCCTCCTTGTAGTTGCCAGCCGGCACTGGCTGGCCGATGGAATACGGAGGAGGCCCAATCTATGAGATCGAATTGGTCGCAGGGAGGTAATTGGCAGAAGGCGGTCTCTCAAGTACCCAGATCCACTACCATGCAGGGCTTTATGGGTGACTAATAGCACCTTGAAGCGCATCCGGAGATCGACAGGTAGCCAGCGCAGCTCGCGGAGGATAGGTGTTATGTGGGTGAACCGAGGTGCACCCACAATCGCTCGCGCGGCCGCGTTCTGTACTAGCTGAAGTCGCCAGATGCTTTTCAAGGGCAGCCCCATGTAGAGCATATTGCAGTATTCCAGCCTAGAGGTCACAAGGGCCCGAGTGACTGTTGTGAGAGCCTCCCGATTCAGGTAGGGTCGCAACTGGCGCACCAGGCGAACCTGGGCGAATGCCCCCCTGGTCACAGCCGTCAGATGGTGGTCAAACGATAGCTGTGGATCCAGGAGGACTCCCAAGTTGCGAACCCTCTCTGAGGGGTATAGAATTTGACCCCCCAGCCTGAGTGATGGAATATTGATCGAATCTTTGGGAGGGAAGCACAACAGCCACTCGGTCTTTTCTGGGTTGAGCACAAGCTTGTTTACCCTCATCCAGTCCATAATGGCCTCAAGGCCTCGGTTCATCACGTCTGCTGCTTCATTGAGTTGGCACGGGGCGGACAGATACAACTGGGTATCATCCGCATATTGATGGTATCTGATCCCGTGCCTGCGGATGATCTCTCCCAGCGGTTTCATGTAGATGTTGAATAGTAGGGGGGATAAGACCGAGCCCTGAGGCACCCCATATGTTAGGGGCCTAGGGGACGATCTCTGCCCCCCCACTAACACCGACTGCGACCTGTCCGAGAAGTAGGAGGAGAACCACCGCAACACGGTGCCTCCCACTCCCACCTCCCGCAGTCGTCGCAGAAGGATACCATGGTCGATGGTATCGAAAGCCGCTGAGAGGTCAAGAAGGACCAGGATGGAGGAATGTCCTCCATCTCTGGCTCTCCAGAGATCATCGGTCAATGCGACCAAAGCGGTTTCTGTGCTGTAACCGGGTCTGAAGCCTGACTGGAAGGGGTCGAGATAGTTTGCTTCCTCCAAGGACCGTTGGAGCTGGAAGGCCACCACCTTCTCAACAACCTTCCCAAGGAAGGGAAGGTTGGAGACTGGGCGATAGTTATTAAGAACAGCTGGATCCAGAGATGGCTTCTTTAGGAGGGGTCTCACTACCGCCGCTTTCAGTGCGGCGGGGAAGTTCCCCTCCCGAAGAGAGGCGGTAACAACCGCCTGGATTCAGCCTCGTGTCACCTCACTGCTGTTAGTAACCAGCCATGAGGGACACGGGTCCAGTACGCAGGTGGAGGCACTTACAGCCCTCATGGCCTTGTCCACATCCCCGGGGGTAACATCCTGAAACTCAGCCCAGAGATGTTCTACTTGATCCTCCTGTGCCTCGGCTGGAACTGCGGGGATGGAGTCCAAGTCCGACCGAAACCGAGCAATTTTGTCCGCTAAGAATTGGGCATAGTCCTCAGCTCTGCCCTGCAAGGGTTCCCCCGCTTCCCTTTTATTCAATAGGGAGCGGGTTATCTTAAACAGGGCGGCTGGGCGGGACTCAGCGGACGCAACCAAGGTGGCTATGTGAGATCTTTTCGCTGCCCTAAGTGCCCTGGTGTATTCCTTGGTGCAGGTGGTTACCATTGCTCAGTTCGATTCGGACTTATCGGACCTCCATCGGTGCTCTAGGCATAAAGATGAAGAGAAACAGATGAGAGATGAGGGTGTAGAAAAGTTAGATGGAAAATGAATGACAAAGGATGGACTACAAATAGTAAATACACCTATTATGAGGAATATAATAGAGAAAGCGCATGAGTGAACAATTGGGAACACAAGCGTTAATAGAATTTATAAAAGGAAATATTTGTAGAGGAATTTATACGACAGTCATGCAAGAGGGAAAATGTATACAAATGTATACATAGTGTATGAATAAATACATAAATAAATTAAATGTGGTCATGTGTAAGCCAATAGCAGGAGGAAGGAATTTAGCCATTTGGCCATTCTAATAAATATAGGTAGAATACATTGAAATGTCAGCAGTGGGAACCTTGAAATATTTGCTGGTGATATAATATAATAATAAGATGATAAGATAATAAGATAATAATCCATTTAACTGGATGAGGGGAAGCATTTCCATGTGCAAGGACAAATGCTCAAAAGACAGTAGAAATAATATTGGAGCAGATAATTCCCAGATATGGTTGATAGTGATAGAGGTACACATTTCACTGTCAAGGTGTTAAGAAAGCTCGCAAACCACAGTATCACAATAAAAGGGAGGAGCTAGTGCAGGCTATCACCCCAACCTCACAGCCTAGGATGTTAGCCACTCAATAGGCCCCACTGGCAACAAACCTGTATGCCCAGGGTGAGAACCTCTCCAAAGAATCAAAGCAGCACTCCCAATGGACCAATGGTTTCAAGAAAATCAAATTTTGTTAACACAGCGAGAGGGCTTTGCCTGGAAGGGGTCGAAGTTATATGTACCAAGTATGGTATGGGTGGCCGTGCTGCAGTACTGCCTCGACATTCACTCGACTGGACATTTTGGGTTCCTCAAGACTCAAGGCAGCCATTTAGTAAATCACCAGTTCTGATGGCCCCACATGAAGAGGGACATAGAGGAATATGTAAGTGGTTGTATTGTTTGCACTACTATGAAGGCCCAGTCTTTTACAGCGCGTGGCAGATCCAATTCGGCCATAGGAACAGATAGCCATGGACTTTATTGAGGATTTACCGGACAGCCAAGGGAACAAGTGTCAGGTCTGCAGTTAAATTCCTTTTAGGATCTTTGGCCTGCCACACACTCTCTCTTTCTTTACTATGCTGTTCATTAGTGGGGAATTGGGAGGGGGGAATAGCAATAGCAATAGCAGTAGACTTATATACCGCTTCATAGGCCTTTCAGGCCTCTCTAAGCGGTTTACAGAGAGTCAGCATATTGCCCCCAACAATCTGGGTCCTCATTTTACCCACCTCGGAAGGATGGAAGGCTGAGTCAACCCTGAGCCGGTGAGATTTGAACCACCGACCTGCTGATCTAGCAGTAGCCTGCAGTGCTGCATTTAACCACTGCGCCACCTTGGCTCTTGAATAGTAAGGAGTAGAATGTGTTTGTTTTCAAAATAAAAAATTCCTTTCTAGAAATCAAGGTCATTCTTTGTCTCTGCACCTCTGCATCTGATTGGAACTAGATGGGTGAAAATGTCAGCATGGCAGAGGAAGATTGGACCATGTGATGAACTTCTGGGTGTGGGGACAAGATCATGAACTTTCAACTGGGTGGAAACCTAGGAAGCTTTCAGATTTGGGTTTCCACAGATGTACCAATATGTCTGTCTTATTAAATTGGAACTTTGATGAAAGTTATGTCTTGAACTCTGATTTAATTCTGGATGATATTTGGAATGCTGACAACAAGGTCATTTGGACAATAATAGACCTGTTCTTCAAGCAGGCTCATTTTGTAGCATGTACCAGCTTTCCATTTATTGCCCATGTCTATAGATTCCATGGCATCCCCAAAAGGATAATTTCAGACAGGGGAGTGCAATTCACTGCTCGGTTCTGGCGTAGATTCGTGGCAATGGTGGGGTCTTTACAGAGACTTAGTACAGCCTTCCACCCAGTGACAAATGGTGCAGCAGAGAGGGCAAACGCAATGATGGCTACTTGAGATGCTACATCCAGTACCAACAGACCAATTGGGCTCCCCTTTGCAGAAGTTGCATATAACAATGCAGTGCACAAAAGTACAGGGTTTACCCCATTTCATGTGGCTACAGGGCAGGAATTTGTCCCAATTCCGGAATGTCCTCAAGTGCGGCCAGATGATACAACCTCGCAGGAGTGGATAGCCCGGATGCAAAAAATTTGGAAAGTGGTGAGGGATGCATTATGTCACTCTTTTGCCACATAAAAAAGAGTGCCAATAAAAGGCAGAAGGCACAAGGACCTTTCCACCTAGGCCAGTGGGTGTACCGCTCCACTAAATATCTCCGGCTGCTGTTGCCATGTAAGAAACTTCGGCCCAAATTCATTGGGCCTTTCCCAATTGTGCAAGTTATTAACCCAGTCACAGTGCAGCTAAGACTCCTCCCTCTACTGGGGAAAACCCATCCAGTCTTCCACTGCAGCCTGCTCCAATCAATTCAGGCTTCTGATATCAGAGGAGATACGCTACGGCTGCCAGCCCCGGTTACTGTAGATGGGGAGTGCAAGATATACTAGATTCCAGGTGGCACAGGGGACAGTTACAATACTTTATTTTATGGAAAGGCTATCCCCTGTCGGAGGCATCTTGGGTTCATAGCAAGGATTGTAGGGCACCCCACCTGGTAGTGAGATTCCACCAGAGACATCCCACAAAACTGGGGGGAAGGGGTCCTTCAACTCTTAACTGACTGTACTTTTTAGCTCCCCAGTTGCTGTCTCCGTGGTAGGGGGCCGCATGTCAACTCCAGCCAGCCCAGAGGCCTGGAGCTGCCATTCAGGGGAAAAGACTGGCCAGCTACCAAGACTCACCTTCCCTCCTCTGCAAGCTGTCTAGAAACTACAAAGCTCCTGCTAACAATCCATGATTAATTGCTGGGTGGTTTTTGCTCTGGGTCACAAGGTGATGGGTGTGTGCATGCACGGGATGCGGTTTATCTTAATTACCAATGTAACTGTAAAAGATGGTGGGAAGCACAGGGTGGCAGCTCTGACAATTTGTTCATTGCCTTAGTGCTTTTTTGATCAGTTTGTGCCAGAGGAAGAATGCAAACTGCATTTACAAACCATTTCTGTGTTTGGCTATTTTCATTAACCCTTAGGAACCTGACAATTCCATTAAAGCCTTTCCTTTGATTTGTACTGTGCCATCAGTAAAAATCTCAGTCCATTTTACTATGATTTTCCTTTATTGAATTTCAGTTACTGCTTTCTTTTTTCTTCTCTGCAGATTCAGGAAAATGTACTTTTTTCAGATATAGAATTATCCTGCTGAAGCATAGCTTTATTTACAGCAGAAGCTGCATATTAGTGTTAATGTAATTCAATAATCAAAGTGATAGTAACAAGAAATTGTGTTTAAAAAGGACATACAATTCAGAGCAGAGATAATGAAATGTGCAAGAGGAAAGTTGCTAGTGCTGTTGATTCCCACTTTTTTGTAACAGAAACATGAAGCATTCAAGAATTTGACAGGCGGCTCAAGACCCAAGCCAATTGATAATTATATCTTCCAAATGAGCATAAATTAAATTATGAAGGACAATCACTTCAGATTTTGAAATGTAAGGGAATTTTAAAAAATCCTAGCAATTTACTAATCTTAAAAAAGTGAAAGGGAAAAAAGTAGTACAAATGAATAATTAACTATAGAAAGAGTGTTGACTAGAAACTTTTCTTTCTTGCAACCACCATCTACATTATCTCTCAGGTCCCATAGATCCTTATTGGGACATTCTGATGGGGAGGGGGCCCTGGCTCCTCTTCTACAACCCATTTCCTCCTTAATAGGAGGGATGCGGGAGACCCCTTGCAGGGTAGGGCTGAGGACTATGCTCAATTCTTGGCGGACAAAATAGCTCGGTTTCGGTCGGACTTGGACTCCACCGCAGTAGATCCAGCCGAGACACAGGAGGACTACTTGGCAAATCACCTCTGGGTTGAGTTCCAGGATGTTGCCTCTGGGGATGTGGACAAGGCCATTCGAGCTGTAAGTGCCTCCACCTGCATTCTGGACCCATGTCCCTCCTGGCTGGTTGCCAACAGCAGGGAGGTGACACATGGCTGGATCCAGGCGGTCGTGACCGCCTCCCTTCGGGAGGGGCACTTCCCCGCCATACTTAAAACGGCGGTGGTGAGACCCCTCCTGAAGAAACCATCCTTGGATCCAGCCATTTTAAACAACTTTCGTCCTGTCTCCAACCTCCCCTTTATCGGGAAGGTTGTTGAGAAGGTGGTGGCCTTCCAGCTTCAACGGGCCTTGGAGGAAGCTAGTTATCTTGACCCCTTCCAGTCTGGCTTCAGACCTGGTTACAGCACAGAAACCGCTTTGGTCGCATTGACCGATGATCTCTGGAGGGCCAGAGATGGAGGCTATGCGTCCATCCTGGTTCTCCTTGACCTCTCAGTGGCTTTCGATACCATCGACCATGGTATCCTTCTGCGACGACTGCGGGAGGTGGGAGTGGGAGGCACTGTTCTGCAGTGGTTCTCCTCCTACCTCTCGGACAGGTCGCAGTCGGTGTTGGTCGGGGGGCAGAGATCGTCCCTGAGGCCCCTAACATGTGGGGTGCCCCAGGGTTCGGTCTTATCCCCCCTACTATTTAACATATACATGAAACCGCTGGGCGAGATCATTCGGAGGCACGGGATAAAATACCACCAATATGCGGACGATACGCAACTGTATCTGTCCGCCCCGTGCCAACTCAATGAAGCGGTGGACGTGATGAACCAGGGTCTTGAGGCCGTTAAGAACTGGATGAGCGCTAACAAACTGGTACTCAACCCGGACAAGACCGAGTGGCTGTTGTGTTTCCCTCCCAACAATTTGACTAATGTACCAACTCTTAGGCTGGGGGGTCAAATTTTATACCCCTCAGATAGGGTCCGCAACTTAGGAGTCCTCCTGGACCCACAGCTGACTTTTGACTACCAGCTGTCAGCTGTGACCAGGGGGGCATTTGCCCAGGTTCGCCTGGTCCGCCAGTTGCGGCCCTACCTAAACAGGGAGGCTCTCGCAACAGTCACTCGAGACCTTGTGATCTCTAGGCTGGAATACTGCAATGGGCTCTACATGGGGTTGCCCTTGAAGTGCATCCGGCGACTACAGTTAGTCCAGAATGCAGCCGCGCGAGTGATAGTGGGCGCACCGCGGTTCGCCCACGTTACACCCATCCTCCGCGAGCTGCACTGGCTACCTGTCGGTCTCCGGGTGCGCTTCAGGGTACTGATGACCACCTTTAAAGCACTCCATGGTAGTGGATCTGGGTACTTGAGAGACCGCCTCCTGCCGATTACCTCCCTTCGACCAACTAGATCGCACAGACTGGGCCTCCTCCGAATTCCATCTGCCAGTCAATGTCGACTGGCGACTACACGGAGGAGAGCCTTTTCTGTTGCAGCTCCGACCCTGTGGAACGATCTCCCCATTGAGATTCGTACCCTCACCACCATCCAGACCTTCCGCGCAGCCCTCAAGATCTGGCTCTCCCAGCAGGCCTGGGGATAGGTTTCCAAGTTACCCGCCCGAGTGTTGATTGCTGAACGAAAGTTGTGTTTTATTATTTTTTCTTTGTTCACATTTTGTTTTGTCTTTTGATACTGCACCCCCTTCCCTTGTGATTGTAAGCCGCCCTGAGTCCCCTCAGGGAAAAGGGCGGCCTATAAATTTTAATAAATGAAATGATTAAAAAAAAAAAAATTTCCTGTTTATGGCTTTCCTGCCACTTTGATGTACCTGCTTGGGAAAGGGTGGGGAAGGGAATTGCTTGGGGCCATCTGTTTTATCTCAGCTCCAAAGGAACAGCCCAAGCAGCACCTGAGAACAACTTCTTATCACCTTTCTCAGCTCGAGATCTCAAAACAACTTTGCACCTGTGGATTGGCTCGGCTCAGACTGATGGAGGGGTTTTCTGCAATATTTAATCTAATGTATTTTGAACGGGAACTTCAGATCCTGCCTTGCTTTCCTTGCTATCAATTTCTCTCAATAAAAGTTTCCTTTAGAAATAACACCTGTTTCAAGAGTTCTGCTTTTTTGAAGTGAGAGGCAATTCATTCAGATAAGGATTTATTTCTGTACTACACAATTTAGTGAGAAAGTATTTAAACTGAAAGTAATCCTTAATTTATAATCTGTCATTTAATTGCCTTGTCAGAATGGCTGTTTTACAACCCATAAAGCATTTTGGCCTTGGAAAACATTTTGTGCCTCCTGGTCATATGACTGCATATTATGTGCTTGGCAACCTCTTCACGTGTATCACCTGTCAAATGCCTTGCAATCATATAATTGCTACTTGTAATCTTCTCTGCCTGCCCCCCCTCTGAAAGTCAGTGGTGAAATGGTAGGGAAGTTTGCAAGCAGAGTGGACATTGAAATGGAGGTCAAATCACTCAGTGCAGGGTGTACTCTCTTGTACTAGAGAAACAGACCTCAAATATGGTGTGGCTAGCGTCATGGCAAGATGACACTTCCTTTGGGGGCTCCCGAGGGAACCATTAAAATCTCAGCTGTTGGGTGGTCCTTTGGGATCAAGGCCATCTTGTAGGGATGGTGAACAAGGGGAACACATGCCAATGATTTCAGGGAATCCGCAAATTCCCTGATCATTTAGGAGGAAGCTCCCTAAGCTGACAGCTGAGAAGGCAGCCATTGCAAGCTGCTACAAAGCTGGGGCAGCCACAGCAAGAGTGTGGAGGCAGAAGAAGGTGTGAACAGTCTGGGTGAGATATTCCCCCCCCCCTATCTATCTATCTATCTATCTATCTATCTATCTATCTATCTATCTATCTATCTATCATCTCTATCTCTATCTAGGCTGGAATACTGCAATGTGCTCTACATGGGGCTGCCCTTGAAGAGCATCCGGCGACTTCAGTTGGTACAGAACGCGGCCGCGCGAGTGATTGTGGGTGCACCGCGGTTCACCCACATAACACCTATCCTCCGCGAGCTGCGCTGGCTACCTGTCGATCTCCGGATGCGCTTCAAGGTGCTATTAGTCACCCATAAAGCCCTGCATGGTAGTGGATCTGGATACTTGAGAGACCGCCTCCTGCCAATTACCTCCCTGCGACCAATTAGATCACACAGATTGGGCCTCCTCCGTATTCCATCAGCCAGCCAGTGTCGGCTGGCAACTACAAGGAGGAGGGCCTTCTCAGTAGTTGCCCCGACCCTTTGGAACGAACTCCCCGTGGAGATTCGTACCCTCACCACCGTCCAGGCCTTCCGCACAGCCCTCAAGAACTGGCTAGCCCGTCAGGCCTGGGGACAAGGATAGTTGCCCCTCCCGAATGATGAATGTATGTTGCTTATTACTTTTATTATATGTGTCTATGTTACTGTTTGTATTCCCCTTCCCTGATTTTATGTGAGCCGCCCTGAGTCCCCTCAGGGAAAAGGGCGGCCTACAAATGCTAATAAAATCTCTCAAAAAAAATCTCTCTGCTCTAGCTCTAGCTCTAGCTCTAGCTCTCTATCTCTATCTCTCTCTATATAGCTATATATCTATCTCTATATCTATCTCTATGTATCTATCTATCTATACATCTATATCTATCTATCTATCTATCTATCTATCTATCTATCTATCTCCAAAATCTTTCTTCAAAATGGTGGAAGAATTAGATACTCAAGATACTTAGGAAGATATCCAGGGAAAAGACAATATACATTTTATTCAGATAGACACATCTCTTGGTCTAGAATTGATATGATGTGGGTGTCAGCTGATTATTATCTTATATACAAGAAATGAATATTGAAACAAGTATATGGGCAGATCATAATTTGATGAAAATTCTTTGGGGGGGACAAAGATGGACATTAAACCAAACAATTTTAAACAAAAAGGAAAGTTTACAATTTATGGAAAAGAGTTGGTCTTTTTTTAAAAAAAGAAACTTCATTACAGAATGTATGGGACACAGCCAAAGCATATATTAGAGGATTGGCAATGGCATATGTGGGAAAAAGAAATAAAAAGAAGGGACAATTCCAAAAGAAACTAGAAGAGGAATGTAAGAAGTTAGGTGGAACTACAAGACCCGCAAAAAAAAAAGAATATAAGAAATCAAATGGATTTGAAAACACATAAAATGAATCTATTAGAAAAAGAAGACATAGCACAACAAATTAAGAGCTCTAAGCAAAACTTTTTCGAAAACCAGGAAAATGGTTGCCATACAGACTGAAAAAGAGAAAGAGAGAAAGTTATTTTATCAAATAATTGATGATGATGGGACTGTATGTTATCAAAATGATGAGAAAAAAACTGATCCAGGACTATTATGAAAAATTATATAAACAAGAGACAATTTCAGGAGAAAAAACAAAACAATACCAGAAACATTTAAAAGGCATTAGAGGAAAGGGTAACGATGATGGAACTGATCAAGGGAACTAAAAGACAAAAAATGGTAAAACCCTGGGTCCAGATGGATTACCAGCAGAGCTATATAAAACATTACAAGTTGTATTAAGCAATACAATGTTGGAAGTGTTCAATGAATTTACTGGAAGAGACGAAGATGCCAAATTCGTTGATGGAGGTATATATTATCCTTATACTGAAAGAAGACTAAGATTTGCAACAGATAAAAAACTCCAGACCAATTTTCCTGTTAAATACGAATTATAAGGTATTTACTTCAATAATGGCAGAAAGATTAAAGAGATTTCTAAATGAATTCATACATGCAGACCAAAATGGTTTTTTACCCAAGAGACAGATAGAGACAATATGAGAATAATTTTGAACACATTGGAATATTACGAAGCACATCCAGAGAAGCATTGATTTTTCTTGACGCACAGGTGCTTGATAAACAGAAATATAAGACAGGACAGGGAGATAAAAGGTATAAAAATAAAAAAGGAAGAATATAAGTTACAGGCATTTGCAGATGATTTGGTGTTCATTTTAGAAGATCCGCAAGAAATAGGGCCAAAACTACTAGAAAAATATGGCAAAATCACTAAAGAATGCCATTGTTCCAGAAAGCTCAGAATACTGATGTTCGCTATCTTTTCTACCACTCCGGGGGGGGGGGGGATGCTAGTAAAAGTTATAGTTCTGAGACTTTCAGCATTTTGCTTAATGGCCAAGATTCTGAGCCTAATTGCAGTTATAACTAGAGGACTATATGTAAATAGAGTGGCTGTGGGTCCCTCTATATACAAGAGGTTATCATCTTTGGACCTGAATGGAGTTGCACTAACCCAGACACTACCCCAGACAGCCCCAGTGTGTAATTTGGGGGTCCTCTTGTATTCATGGCTCCTGCTCAAAGAGCAGGTGCCAACTGTGGCTGCCCAAGTTTGCATTGTGTGGATAGGGAGGCCCTCCATTCAGTTGCTCATGCCCTGTTCATCTCCTGAATAGATTACTGCCATGTGCTCTACATCAGCTACCTTTGAAAAGTATCCAGACATTTCAACTGGTGCAGATCATGGCTGAGTGAGCCATATCAAGTGCCCATAGAAGAGCACATGTAACATCTCTGTTACATGAACTGTGTATGTACCAATTTGCTTCTGGGTCCAATTCAAGGTGTTAATTGTTATCTAAAAAGCTCTATATGGTCCTTCCACAAAGAGTCAAAACTGGCTGGGTAGCCTTGCATGGGAAACACAGAGGGAGGGTCTACTCTTTAATTCCTTAAATAATGAAGTAGAGAAAATGCTTATATTTTTTTCAGATTATATTAAACTTCATGAGTTAATTAACATTATAAATGATAAAATTATAGTGATAATGAAATGGGATAAAAATAACAGAATTAAATTTAATGAAATCACGCAAATTTCTTTATTTTAGAAAAAATCAATTCACAAGGGATAAGAATGATAAAAAAAATGTTCTATTAATTCCCATACTAGATTTAGCAGATGACTTCCCACAATATAGTAGAACAATATACCAGGTCTGCCATTATAGAAAAAGAAACTGAAACAAAAGAAACATTTATTCCTTCCTTATCCTCTAAGACAGTAGAAGGATACTGATCTAATTTTATCACTATCACAATAATCCTGTGAAATAGATAGGTATACAGTAACAGAAAATCAACCAATAAATTCCCATTGTTAAATGAAGAGTTGGGCATGTATCTCCCCATTAAAGTCAAAGTTCATATCTAGCCCATCCAATCATATTGGGAAGGACAGGCTCCCTGTGAGTTCTCTCTTTTAAAAAATGTTTTCTACCGGTCTATTTTCTTAGTCACTGCCTCTCTTTTCTGGTCCAGCATTCCTCTAATTAAAAAATTCAACTTGCCCAACTTTATTGGGATTTAGGAAAGTAAATCTCCTTTTTGATCCAAAAACTGTAGGTGGGAGTTCCCTTGAAAGAAGGTGCCTTTACTCTGATAGAGAACCAGAGTCCTTCCAGACCCCGTTTTGGTCCAAAAACTGTCAGGAGGAAGAAGAAGCTTGTAATGAAGCTTGGTCACAAGGCAGACCGGGCAAAGCCAATTGAAATCCTATATTGGAAATAGGGGAACATGGGAAGCTCTAACTCGAGGGTCTCAGTAGACTTGCTAAGACTCTCGAGGGGACTTGCTCAAGGCCTGGGAGACTTGCTCAAGGCTTGGGACGAGATGCGATTGTCTGTCCTGGCTGGTATGAAGACAAAACGGGCAAGGAAGTTGTGCAAAGAGATGGAATTGGGCAAAATAAAGATATTTAAAAGAAAACAAAAATATAATAACATTGATTTTTTTTTCTTCCTCTTCTATGCAACCACTGAGGAATTAATATGTTTGTTAAGGTTTTTTGTCTTTCCTAAAGTTAACTGACATTTAGTGAGAATGAACAGGGTGTGTAAGCCTGTGAGTTCTGTTTCCCCTTTCCTTTCCTTTCTTTTCCTTTCTTTTCTTTTGTGTGTGTGTGTGTGTGTGTGTGTGTGTGTGTGTGTAAGTCTTTGTGTGCCCTTGATATAATTATAACTGTTAAATGTCTCTAATCCCTAGAGGCAAGAATCTTAAATTCTGATAGACATTATTGTTAAAATAAGAAATGAAAAGAAAAATACTTTCACTCTAGTTTGCCTGGCCAGTAAAACAGAGCAAAGAGAACATGGTTGTCAGGAGGCAATGTTTTAAGGTCATTTAGAGGAAACATTTTATTGTGCATTTTCTGTATGGGTTGTAAATAAGTTTTATCTGTCTATCCTTTTCCTGAAACATGAGGTAGTTCTATCCACAGGAACCTCATGAAGTTGGCTTGTGTAGGGAAATAACTTTCTTTTATCAAGTTTATTTTCTTATCCTACCAGTAATCAGTAAAACTACTATGGAACAAATCCAAGAACGTATAAACATTTTTTTTAAAAAAGGTGGTCTTTCCATCTAAACTCTGCAAATACCAGGCATATAAAATTACTTGGAACTTTCAGCATTCTCAAGCTGTCAGTCCTTAAATCCTGTTTAATATGTGCTTTACAAAAATTTAGGCATTTGTTCATTTACAGAGGTGAGACCCTTCGTCTTTTCTTGTTTTCTTTCATCACCGAACATCTTTTGCCTTATTACCAGAATTCAGCTTCCCCTGAATTATGGGGACCCCCACATCTGCAGTGTCCACATTTTGTTGTGACTGTTTTATCTGCTCCTTTAACAACTGTAATTTAGATATCCCTTTCAAACCCTGCCTGTAAGCTATCCACCCCATTCTGCCTCTCCATCTCTTATCTTCTGTTTCCCCTTCCTATGTCAAACTAACAAAGCCTCTTTTAGGAGGGTCACCCACAAAGGGGGATGGTAGTCTTGTTCTCAAATCTTTCAGACCTCCACAGAAAATTACACAACCTGTGGAAACTTCCTCCAGAGGAGACATTTGAGCCAGGGAATTAGATTTGGATTGAGTCATCTACTAGAAAGATACTACTGCAACCAGAGTGGAACAGACCTGCCCGGGTCCTATGGATCACCCAGATCCCTGTGATAGTTGCAGAGAAGGACTTCTAGATCCATTGGTCCCTATGTAAAGCCAGCCATAACCAACCGTAGCACCAAGCCAAGCCCAACACCACCCAATAGACTTCAAAGAAAGGACCTGAGATGAACAAGTGGAGACATAACTATATTTGAAGTCTCAGAAGACAACTGAAAAGACTATGCGGGGAGGACAGAAACTCAATGTAATGTTTTCTTTCTTTGTCTCATTTACCTTGTAATTAGTTAAATTGATTCATGGAGGGATGGCATTTGAGAGTGGTTGGCACAGCAAGTCCTCAGATTTCTGTCTGGTGGGAGGAAAACTTGTCCAGGATGCTTGTACCACTTGCAGACATAGCTGCACACCCACACCATTCAAAACCACACTGAAACTATCTCCTTCACCTACCTCCACATAAAATGGCCCCTATGCTGATTCTTACTCTTGCATGCATACCTTCCTGCCAATTTCAAGGGGACATGCCCCCTCAGTGATTAACAAGCCACATGCTCTCACTGAAAAGGTAGCAGAAAAGAGATCTCCAAACCCCAAGCTCTGATTTTGGCCCACAAAATCTATTACTGCTGCCCAGTAAGACAGAATATGTTGCATTGGTGGTCTCATTAATAGGAGTCCCAGGATTTCCTGTGTGCAATTTCAGAAATATTAATAGCCTCAACTTGACATCACAACCCTGGATGTATTAAACTAAGAGCTAAGGCAGGTTCAGAAAGCAACCCTTTAAAATAGGTAGCCATAAAAGGATCAATCATGGCTGTGAAGAATTTTGGGATATGTACTTGCTTCAAACCTGAATGAAAGTTCACCAAAAGTGACGTCAAACATGTAAAAGAATTGGCACAGAAAATTGGACACTATAAATGTATTCTCTACTTAACAGAATTTTTTCTCTGGCTGCTAGACCTTCATGGATTGAAAACTGTCCTTTTGGGAGCCACTGCAGGGATCCTTTTCTGCTGCTTTTATCAATGCCTTCCCCTTTGCATTAACTTTCCACCAAATAAAAGCACCCATCAAGTCTCCCTGATCAGATCAATTCTTAATCTCTCAATAAAAATGTGTTTGTCATCCACACTTATTTGGCACAAAGGTGTAATTGTAGTAACACCCCCCCCCTGCCCAAGAATGAAATATTTTGGGAAATATTAAAAGAAGCAAGATAGAATATTTCCCCAAAGGAGAAATGGAGAAACATGTTCTTAAAGAAAGAAAGCAGCCTCAGTCTTTCTTAATAGCCTCAAGCAGAAGCCTCAAGTCTTTACAGATGGATATTTTGTACCTATTAAGAAAAATAGGCCAATTTTTTAATAAATGAAAACACCTTCAGCTCCAAATGATGGGATTAAAAATTTATATCCCCCACTCAAATTCTAAGAACAGGACATGACCTTTAGGACATAATATGATTAACCCACCACCATTAGAATTGCAATGCACTCTACATGGGGCTACCACTGAAAAGCGTTCGGAGACTACAGCTAGTCCAGAATGCAGCCGCGCGAGCGATATTGGGTGTACCAAGATACACCCATATTACACCTATCCTCCGTGAGCTGCACTGGCTGACAATTGGTCTCCGAACGCAATTCAAGGTGTTGCTCATTACCTTTAAAGCCCTACATGGCTCAGGACCAGCGTATTTGTGAGCCCGCCTACTGCCGCATACCTCCCAATGGCCGATAAGATCCCACAGGGTGGGCCTCCTTAGGATGCCATCAGGCGGACAGTGTCGCCTGGCGGGGCCTCGGAGGAGGGCCTTCTCTGTGGCCGCTCCGACCCTGTGGAATCAGCTACCCCCAGAGTCCGGACCTCGCCTACCCTCATGGCCTTCAGAAAAGCTGTTAAAACCTGGCTGTTCTGGCAGGTCTGGGGCTGTTGAACTTATTATGTAGGGTCCAGCCTTAATTTGAATGTATGCGTGTTGGAGAATTTTAATCTTTATTTTTATTTTGTTTGTTTTTCTTTTCTTGTTCTGTGTAAGCCACCCAGAGTCCTCCGGGATTGGCGGCCTATGAATTTAATAAATTAAATTAATTAAATTAAATTAAAAGACACAAGGCTCATTACAATGCAAAACCTCCTAGAACATCCATCCATTCCAAGCCATCCCAGAAACATTTGATGCTGGTCATTGAAGTTTCTGGAAATCAAATAAACAGAGACTTTCTTTCCAATCAGCCTCCATTTTATTTCTAGCATCTTTCTTCAAGCTTGGAACTGGACCAGATTTTTCTTCCAACAAAAGGTAAAGGTTTCCCTGTCCAGCTGAGTCAAACTCTAGCAGGCAGTGCACATTCCATTTCTTATGTGAGGGAATCAGCATTGTCTGAAAACATTTTCTGTGGTCATGTGACCAGTATGACTATACACTGATGCACATGGAATGCTGTCACCTTCCCATCAAAGTGGTACTTATTTATCTACTTGTATTTGCATAGTTTCAAACTGCTACGTTCAAACTGCTCAGGAGCTTGGGCAAGTAACAGGACATAGCACATGATTTTCAAACTCGGTGTCAGGCCTGCAGCCGGTTCCTTTTAGGATCTATGGCATGCCACACTAATATTCTATTCTACTATGCTGTTTCACTAGTGGGGAATTGGGAGGGGGAATAGTAAGAAGTAGAATGTGATGTTGTCGAAATAAAATTCCCTTCTAGAAGCAAGGTCATCCTTTGTTTCTACATCTCTGAGTCTGACCGGAACAGGATGGGTGGAACTGTCAGCATGGCAGTGGAAGATTGGACCATGTGATGAACTTGTGGGTCTGGGGTAAGATCATGAACTTTCAACTGGGTGGGGAAACCGCAGGAAACTCATATTTGGGTTTTTCTCCAGATGTGCCAACATGACTCTCTTAATAAATTGGAACTTAGAGCAATACTTTGGCTTGGACTCTGTTTTAATTTTGGATGTTATTTGGAACGCTGACACACGGGCTGTCAGATTTCCAGCTGACAAGCTCTGTGTTATTAATCAATGAGCCATCGTGCACCCTAGAAACTAATTTTCTGCATATACTTTTCTTACTATAAAGTTTTCTAAATGCAACTGTTTTATTGACAGAATGTTTGAATATAGAGATGCCACAGTATATTGCAGAAAATGATAGAACATTCTTGACTTTTCTAGGATGTTCATGAATATATAATAGTAAATGAATCAATTAGCCTCATGAAAATTTTCCTACAACAACAAAAAGAAATTTGCACAGTAAACATCTTTTCTATTTTAATTGGCATATTTGCAGCATATTTCTAAATTTTTGGAGAGCCTCAATTTAATGTTACAGGTATTAAAACACTTCAAAAAGTCATAAAACATTTACAATAAACAAATAAATCCAGCTTTGAAACTGTCAGACTAGACCTTGGATATTTATTATTTTGCCTTTACCTAATTTCTGTCATTTGTTGAAAAGATTACAAACTAAAATTACACTGAACATGCCAAAGAATGTTCAAACCATCGCACCATTGCACTCATTTCACATGCTAATAAAGTTATGCTCAAAATCCTACAAGCTAGGCTCCAGCAGTATGGAGATTGAGAACTATCAGAAGAACAGGCAGGATTTTGAAGAGGCAGAGGAACTAGAGAGCAAATTGCCAACATATGGAAAAAGCTAGGGAGTTCCAGAAAAAACACCTACTTCTGCTTCTTTGACTATGCTAAAGCATTTGATTGCGTGGATCACAACAAATTGTGGCAAATTCTTAAAGAGATGGGAGTACCAGAGCAACAATGAGAACTGGACACAGAACCACTGATTGGTTCAAAATTGGGAAAGGAGTCCGGCAAGACTGTATACTGTCACCCTGCCTATTTAACTTATATGCAGAGCACATCATGAGAAAGGTGGGGCTAGATCAGTGGTGGGTTTCAAAATTCTTTCGAACCTACTCTGTGGCTGTGGCCTCCTTTGTGGGAGTGGCTTGCCAGCCATGTGACCTGGTGGGAGTGGCTTGCCAGCCATGTGTTTTCTTTCTTTCTTTCTCTCTCTCTCTCTTTCCTTCCTTTTGTCTCTCTGTCCCTTTTTCCTTTTTTTCTTTCATCTCTCACTTTTTCTTTCTTTTTCTTTATTTCTTCCTTTCTTTCTCTTTCTGTGTGTGTGTTGGGTTTCAAAAATTTTTGGAACCTTTTCTGTAGGTGTGGCCTGCTTTTTGGTGGAACCTCTTCTAACCAGTTTGGTAGATTTGACGAACCGGTTCTACCGAACTGGTGCGAACTGGTAGGAACCCACCTCTGGGCTAGATGAATCAAAAGTTGGAATTAAGATTGCTGGGAGAAAAATATCAACCTCAGATATGCAGATGATACCACGCTAATGAAAGAAAAGTGAAGAGGAACTAAAGAGCCTCTTGATGCAGGTGAAGAAGGAGAGTGCAAAAGTTGGCTTGAAACTCAACATTAAGAAAACTAAGATCATGGCATCTGGCCCTCTCAATTCCTAGCAAATAGATGGGGAAGAAATGGAGGTAATGAAAGATTTTATTTTCCTGGGCTCCAAGATCACTGCAGATGGGGACTGCAGCCAAGAAATTAAAAGACGCTTGCTTCTGGGGAGGAAAGCTATGACAAATCTAGATAGCATACTAAAAAGCAGAGACATCACCCTGCCAACAAAAGTTTGTATAGTCAAGACTATGGTTTTTCCAGTTGCAGGGTATGACTGTGAAATTTGGACGATAAGAAAAGCTGAGCGCCAAAGAATTGAGGCCTTTAAACTATGGTGCTGGAGAAGACTCCTGTGAGTCCCTTGGACTGCAAGGTGATCAAACCGGTCAGTCCAACAGGAGATCAACACTGCCTGTTCTTTAGATGGCCAGATCCTGAAAATGAAACTCAAATACATTGGCTACCTAGTGAGAAGAAAGGACTGACTGGAGAAGAGCCTATTGCTGGGAAAGATTGAGGGCAAAAGAAGAAGGGGACGACAGAGAATGAGGTGGCTGAATGGAGTCACCAAAGCAGTAGGCGTGAGCTTAAATGGACTCCAGAGGATGGTAGAGGACAGGAAAGCCTGGAGGAACATTGTGCATGAGGTTGCAATGGGTCACACATGATTTCGCTACTAACAACCACAACAGCAGCAATCTTTTTTAAACTGTTGTGTTTTCCTCCAAACATAGCTAGTTTTAATCAACTTTATCTTTTGTAAACCCAGAGGTGGGTTACGACTGGTACGTCCTGGTACAGGTGTACTGGTGCCTGCTGGGAGCACCAGGTACCGTTCTGGTATGGTGCTCCGGAGGGCACACCCGCCCACTGTCCTTACCTGTATTTGAGCTCTTCGGGGCTTCAGTGCAGAGCATACGCCGCCTGCATGATACTCTGCCGAGCAGCTGCGGAGGCGTCGCGGAGGCGTCGCGGAGCATCACAGATGGTAAATACGCATGCGTGTGCTGTGTGCATTCATGTGGTGGATGCCAGACCCCCTTGCACTGTACCAGTTGCAATGGGATCCGGAAACCACCACTATAAGCCACCCAGAGTATGTAGATAAATAATTAGCATTTCATATAAATATAGTATACACACACATGCACACACACACATACATACACAGCAGTTTTCAAATTAAAAAAAAAACAGACGGCAAATTCATTGGCAAGTTGGAAAGTAGGAGGGATTCAATAGCTTGAAATCCTGAAAGACAAAAGAAATGTATAATCTTTGGATGATAATATAACAGTGAAACCTGTGAATTGACTAAACTCATTTTTAGATTCTATTTTTCCTTGTAAATAGGATTCTATTTACTATATTTACATATCTCTAGTCCTTGGTCTCATCATCTTGAAAATTTCTGCTGATAAATTTAGAGAGAGATACTTATTCTGTTTTGAATGCAAGTTTACAAACAAATAGTAAAAAGCTGATGCATTCATTAGATTTGATGTCTGATAACAATTCAGGATTTGTTGCAAAATTAGTAAGTACTCTGTGAATTCTATCATATATGTTTTTTTTACTGTATTGTATACTTTTTAGTGCATGGAAGCTGAAGATATGGTGCAAATACATTAATTTATAAAGCCAAGCATTAAAGGCCAATTTTTAGTATTTATTTATGCTCCAATTTAGAAAGAAATAAAGGGGAACTAGCACACAGCTGCCATCCCAAAAACAGACCTCCCATCTGCCACCCACGATTTGCATGTCACCTTCTCCAGGCTCATTTGTACTTCATTAACTGCCATTGACTTAACAAGATTTATGCAAATGGCACCATAGGAGATTGCTAACTCCCACTGCAATCAAGCGATTATGTACGTACAATTCTCCACAGCAATGAAAAATTAATACACGACAAGCCCACTCACTGCTGAGCTGTGCCTCTTGCTTTTATATTTCTGGTCATGAACTTTTTATTTTAATACATCCTACTGGCAGAGTTTTGACATAAAGCATAAAGCAGAAAAAACCATACAAATAAAATTCTTTTCTATAAATCTTGTCTTTTTAAGAGTCTGTTGTAAAATAACAGCTTCTGTAAGATTATAGCAAAATGAATCATAAACTGTATATACATTCACAAAATATAACAAAGCAGAGAAGCAAGTTAAAAGTTTGACTTAAATCAAGTTTCCTCTTTTGAAATTGATGTATCTATTCCATAAACGGGACATTAATGAAACATATTGGTTAGCACCTAAACAGGACTTTTATAAAACTGAGAAATATAATTGTATCTTTACTCATGCAGCCACTGATTTGGATGTCAGGAGTATAATTTAATAAACATAGTGGAATATTAAAAATAATTCTGAAAGATCCTGATATGATTCTTTTGAATTTTAGGTGTAAAAGGAAATAAGCAGTAGCAAACATGACTTATTGCTATTACACATATTGCTATTACACATAGTCCACATTCTGTGACTGTAATGAAGCCTGCTCATTAAAGTTGCAAGTGGTAATTATGATGCAGTTGTTAAATGAATGTGCATTTAAGGTCTGCTGAAAGTCTACTTAAACAACTACTTATAGATCACTACTATGATCCCCATCCAAAGTACCTTGGTATAACATTGAACTTAGAGAGTACAATGGAAAATATCAATACTAGAAACAACATAGTCCAGAACAATGGTGGGGTCCTACCAGTTCAGACCGGTTCAGCTGAACCAGTAGTGGTTTGGTGGCCTGGGTCCCTGGAACCAGCAGCAACCCAGGCCTGCCACACCCCCAAACTGGTTCTTCAGGCGGCGCCATAGGCAGTGCCATCTTGTTTTTCACTTCTGCGCATGTGGAGAACAATTTTTATTGCACTGCACACATTCAGACAGCATGCATTAAGCATGCATGCATAGCGCTCCCATAAGCAAACTGGCAGTAGTGCCTGCCAGAACCCACCCCTGGTCCAGAAATTATGTGGAATTAAATGAAGAGCTTCATCTATCATCTTCAGGTCATCAGCACTAGGGTTGGTCTATTTCACAGTAGAATACTGTGCCCCTGTATGGTTCAACAGCGGGCATATTAGTAAGTTAGATGCCAGACTCAATGACACCGTGAGGATTTTAAGTGGAGATATTAAGACCACACTGTCTTGCTGGCTTCCTATTTTGAGCCACATAGCACTGCAGGAAAAATGCACTAGTGAGGGAATACAGAAAAATTATGAACAATTCACTCCTACTGATGCATGCTGACCTTCCTTATTTATCAACTGGAAGACTCAATTACAGGAAACTCCCACTGGTAGTTGCACAACATCTGCCCAAAAACTGTAGCATCCCTGCAGTTGGTCATAAGGGCAAATAAGAGTGAGGGTGCCGCTGCAACTTTGAAATGTGGTCATACCTAGCTTTTGGAGGGGGAGTTTGTCATAATGTACAATGACTGCCGAGTTAGTGATCGTTAAACAAGCTCTATCTGTATATGAATAGGTTTGTGTAACACCATAATCTAGAGACACAGAAACTACATTCACTCAAGATTCCAAATTTAGTTGGGATTAAGGTTGGCTATTTTCTTCATATGTTAGCATGTTATGTGGAATCCAGCATATTTGGCTGGTTTATGAATCCGGCTAATTTAATTAAGTGTTCTAGGTGAACCTAATTCACGAACCGTAGAATTCAGATATTTCCCATGTGATTTTCAGTTTTATATAGACAACTTGTCAAAATATGCCTATGTTTGAAAGGATTCTTGCTTGAAAAACAAAACTTGTACTTAATATATGTTATTTTATTTATTTATTATGCTTGTTAAGGCCATCCAACTCCAAGAAGACTGGGCATATACTGTATTTACTTAAAATAAGTTAAAGATTCTACTCTTTTTTAGAAAGTTTGACACAAATTAGAAAGTATTATTTTTAAAATGAACACTAATTTTTAACATATTTTTTTAAAAAACTAGACAGTCAGTTTTGTCTAGTGGTTAAGGCATCAGGCTAGAAATATGACATCGAGAGTTCTAATCCTGCTTTAGCCATGAAAGCCAGGTGGTGGACCTTGGGCTAGTCACACACTTTCAGTCCAGCCCAGCTCACACAGTTACTATTGTGTAGAAAAATGAAGAAGAAGTTGTGTTGAATATTACACTACCTTGAGTTATTTATCAAAATAATAAAGATGGGGATGTAAAAGAAATATAAGTAATTACTTAGCAATAAAAATATTAAAACACCCTTATTGATTCTGCATACTAAATACTATTTACTATTTATCTGCTCAGAATGTCAGCTCTTTTCTGTCAGATGCAGGAAAATCCATATGTAATTCACAAGAATTTCAAAACCAGTATTCTTGACTATGTCACTGGAAACAGAGTCAAGAGTCAACAGGCACTTTTCTGCACTTTTATATAATTTTCAATTCAGTGTTATTAGTATGTTCCAGTTAATCCAGTAAAATGTAGAGGGGAAATCAATAACTCATCTTTATCCAGGGATAACTGGCAAATTACTTTTTTGGTGAAAATCTAACATTTATGGAATATGCTTCCATTGTTAACTAACTGTTTTACTGAAGATATCCCCATCAGTGATTCCCAGACTTTGGTTATGTCTCACTTCTTTCACACACATCTGGGTTTTTTTTCCTTTCTGCTTTATTTTAACTATGTTGTTTGTTTAAATCTAACAAACTGCATGAGCATTAGCCATTTAATCTAATAGTGTGCTTGTGAAATATGACTGATATGTTTAAACATGTTACATTTTTCCTCTTGTTAAAAAGAAACATATACCACTGTTTTGCAGTAAATCCTGCTGCAACTTCATACTTAATCATTTTGAAAACAAATTATTGTTTTGATCAGATATTTGGATGGGATACTAGTGTCTGGACTTACTCTAAACTTGTCACACTATCATTAATGAGTATATTCTGCTGTACATGAGGCTTGACCCCTAAATACATTTTACATACGTACGTACGTACGTATGTACCAGTGGTGGGTTTCAAAAAAATTTAGAACCTCTTTTGTAGGTCTGCCTGCTTTGTGGGAATGGTTTGCTGGACATGTGACTGGGTGGGAATGGCTTGGCAGCCATGTGACTGGGTGGACATGGCCAACTTGTAAAATGTGGTGAAACTCACTTAACAACGCTCTTGCTTAGCAACCAAAATGTTGGCTCAGAAACTCTGGCATTTGAAGAACGCAAGTCTTAAAGCTGTCAAGTTACAAGACTCTTGCACCCCTAGCCTTTTAGAAAAAAAAACCCAGGGGTGTTCAAACTTGATAGCTTTAAGATTTGTGAACTTCAACTCCCAGAATTCCGCCTCTCGCTCTTCATCTTGATGATATTTTTTGTATACCAGACTAGGTTGGAAACAGGAAATCAATGACTTATTATTTTAAACAAAGCATTTGCTTTGTGGGTTCTTGTGTGTTCTACAGCAGGAAATTTTTGGAGTCTTCTTTTCTAGACATTTATTCTCCCATAAAACAATAATAATTGCATATGTTTATAAGGAATGCAGATTAACAGTTGTCATAATAAATTTGGCCTTAAATTTCTGTCCTATTCAAATTAACATTGATCATCTTCCTCTGATCTAGAGATGAAAAAAAATCAGAATATCTTTTCTTAGTTTTGTAATAAGATACAGCCAAATCAATAACTATACTTAATAACAATTCTCAAGTGATAGGCAGCATCTAATCAGAAACATGAACTACCTCTGAAGCAAGACGTGTCTTGGCTTAAATAAAAAGTAATGGCAAACCATATAGCATACAATAAAAAGGAAGTATATTTAATGATGGAAACATTTATATTGCTTACAATTGGGAATACAACCCAGACCCTAGACCTGCCAGCTAGTACTTTTGAATTGAGGTGAAAATCAGTATTATATTAAGTTAAATTTTACTTGTAAAGACCGAAGGATGGGGATTAAACTGAATTGATTAAAGAGAACAGTAATATCCTAGTGGAAAAAAGAGGAAAATAATATTATTGTTCTCAGAATGAGCAATGTTTTTACAGATATAGGAAAATAGTTGTAATTTAAATATTGATACTTTAATTTATTTATTAATTATTTCCTTGATAGACTTAGGCATAGAGAATTGCCTAACTATTGTCTCCATGCAGATGCTTAAAGTATAATTCCTTTGTGGATTTTGACAATAAAACTAATTTTGGTGATGAACCTCAAGCTGCTTAGGCATTCCTATAATCACAGAATGAATCTCCTCACAAACTGTACAAAGTAGCCTAAGAACATAGGAAAAGTCATAGAAATAGCCATACCAGATCAAGCCAGGAGCCTCTCTAAAATAGTGTTCAGTATTACACAATAGCCAGCTAGTATACTCTGGGGAAAAAACATCGACTTAAAACTGTATCTCCCTTCCATTATTGCTCCCTAACAGCTAGCATTTAAGTTTATGTAGGGCATATACATTAATCAAGATTAATGGCCATGGAACCAGATGTTTCATACATTTGTTCATTATATTAAAAAAAATTTTTTTTTGAGATTTTCATTCCAACCTTTCCTTTAGAGTGTAAGCAAAAAATAAGATATCTTTTATAAAAGCTCTGATAATATTTAGCGTATCACTACAACCAGAAGTTCTCTCCTATGGGAATTGTGTAGGAATGATTGGCTCAATTTCTTTATCATAGAAAGCTTTTAAAACTAGAAAACAGAAATCAAAGGGATATGACTTCAATATTTCACTATTACTGATCTGATTATGATATGTAAAAATTGAAAACTGTTTAAGTTTTAGAACAGTTAAACAAGATTTCATAAAATCCAAGTAGGGTGTTTTTGATATGCAATTCTTTTCATATTCAGTACCTTAGGAATGTGGCACTAATGCAGTTATACTAGTAGTCAAATAAACAAAAGGAATGTCTTAGTTTGAAATCTTGTATTATAATATGGATGTTTAATTAAGACCAGATATTATGGCTGTAAATTTCCTTATATAAAAACATCCAAACAAAGTTACAATATTAGCAAACTACAAATAAAAATATACAGCTGACTCAAATCTAACTGCCTCATTGCTGGAAATCAATCTAGAACAATGTTCAGATGTCCTTAGGCAACAACAAATGAGGGCCACATCGGGCTATTTCTGTGATCACAAGGGGCTCTTGTACATTGATCTCATCTATCCTTGTGGACTGGCAGCAAACGGTCCAATCAAAGCATTTTCTACAAAGACAGACTTTGAAGCCAGCTCAGCCTAGAAGCATACTCCATATTCAGGCCAGCAAACTGCACTTCATTAGGCCTGTTGTCACATTTTCCCTCTTCTTATTCTAATGATCTTATTTTAATTCACATAGGAACCTCTTCTAATTGATGTCAAGTGAGTGACTTCAACATTCATCACCACAGCACATCAAACAAATCTTGGCACAGAAGTCAAGCATCATGGTGTTTAAGACCTAAGGTGTACCTCCAAGTACAGGAAATCACACACAGACACACACACACACACACACATACACACACACACACACACACAGGTTGTACCTGTTTAATTGGGATTGCACTACCGCTTCCAATACTATCTGCTCTGTTCTCCAATCCTTTCTTCCCTTTGTCTGGGCCGCTCCCTTTATGAGACTAGGGTAAAAGCAAAATAAACACTCTGAATACATTAATTCATTTTTCCACATTCAAACATTAAATGGTAAATTTTATATTTATAAAATGTCTCCCTCTTTTCCTGTCTTTCATTCATACACAGATACATAAATACTTTAATTCTTTAATACAATAGGGATTTAAAAATGCCCACAAACTGTGTATCTTTTCACACAGGAAATTTCTTATATAAGTGTATATACTTTATTATCATTTGATGAGATTTTAAAACACTATTAATTCAGCAATGTTTATGGATTTTCTTCATTAAAATTTAATTTAATTTTTCTTCTTTACTACTTTCAGATGACAGCATCAAAATCAAACTAATGACACTAAGAAGACCAAGCTGCTATGACAAAGTAGAAAAATTAGAAATACTAGTTAACTCTTTTATGCATACTTTCTTCAATAACAGAAGTCATAGACATAATAAAATACAATAAAACCTTTTAAGAATGAATAACTACCTTAACTGAGTAATTTTTTTTAAAAAAAGAGCAACCCTTTTCAAATTATGTGGCAAAAATTTCCTTGCTTACTTTCTCACTACTGTGCAACAAATAATCCTATATAAAGAGAATATGAAATTCTCTTCTACTATTGTCAGTTAAATAAAGCTAGACGTGACAGATTTATTTTATTATGAAGTCATCCTCCTTAAAACCTGTACTGACAACTTCACTCCTTTAGGAACATTATTCACACAATATGGAAAATGGGGAAGCTTTTTCATATATGAAGTTTATGTGCTAGTGATATCCAGCACACAGCTGAATGCTTGTAAAACACAAGTGTATATAACTACAGATATTTTCTACAATACATTCAGAGTGCCTTCAAAAATCCACATTAGGAATACATATCTGAATGTCAAACAAAATTATCTTCATATTTCTGATAATAAATTAAGAGAAAAGGAATTGGTGTTCTGAACAATAGTTTAAGAACATTACATACACAGCTTAAGAATTATGCTTACACTTTTTGCTTTGAACTAATGCATTTCTTTATGAACCAGCACCTTGCACTTGTTTTGATTTATCCACAGGGCTACAAAACTAGAGCTTTAGACAGTCATGTTGAATTATCATGCTCTCAATTTTTTTGTTAAATTAGGAAATCAAATCAATATGATGCTTGAGCTTTCTATCGTTTATTAGTTTAATTAAACTACTAATTAAGATTATTAGTCATACTAATTAAGATTATTAGTAAAATAGCATCTCTTCAAAGAGAATATTTTGAATATTTTAATAAGAGTTTTTTTGAATAATAAAAGTTTACTCTAACATCACCTTCAATCTAGAGTGATTTTCTGTTATGATTTTGAGTTTGCCCATTTCAAAATTACTACAAAGTGAGATTACAGTATAAACTTTCCCATAAAACTGTCAAAATCACTTACTAAAATTATTTGATGGAACTACTCTTATCTATTTGACAGCAAGCATTTTATCTTTTTTATTTTCACACATAGACACACAAGCGACACACCTCTCAAGCCTGGAAATTAAGAATATAAATATTATAAGCAGAAGTGGTTCATGTTTCCCATTTACAGCCTTGTGTCAAATATAACTATCATCATGTTTTAATCATGGCTGTAAAATTTGAGGAACAGTTATGTTTATATCCATTATGATAAAAAATAATTTTTTAACTGCTACTATACGTATTTATTGTCTTCTACATTATGATGGTATAAAATAATGTATACCAGGAAACAATGACTTTGGTACACCTACTCAAAAATTGTTGGTTGAAGCAGCATATGTAAAGATTTTGGGATAGAACATTTTATATATATAAAGAAAAAGTGAATTCATAAGAACAACTGATACAAATACCACACACACACACACACATATATATATACATACACACACACACACACACACACACACACACACACACACACACACATATATATATATATATATATCAGAAAAAGTGAATTCATAAGAACAACTGATACAACATCAATACAGAATAGAATATTTGAAATCATTCATGCCTGTAAATTACATGCATGTAATTATTACTATAACTGTTCTTGAAGTGATAGTAATGGTGATTAAAACACTATATATGTACCTAGATATGGAAATGATTTTTTTTTGCAGCTCTGCCAAAAGATTACTTGTTTCAATTATTGCTAATATAGCCCCCCTTTTTGAAACTTGCCGAGAGCCTGCCTCCAGCTTTCTTCCAAGAGAGAGTAAAGCAACTGTTTTGCCTTCTCCAGCAGATCCAATAGACAGTTAAAGCGCTGAAGCAACTCAAAATACCTCACTGAGAAAAATCACATCATATCTTTGCATTAAACAAAAGTTTCCTTTCCCAGCCAATAAAAAATATTTGCTTGGTGAACCCAGTAACAATTATTTTTAATAAATAAAAGAAGATATTTGAGTCAATACCTCCTTTTATTTAAGTTTAATATCTAAGAATTAAACCATAAGTCTCCCTGGGCAGAAAATACTGTTTAGCAAGAGACAACTATCAGAATATTATTGCTATTTTCCATTACCTTTCACTTCCATTATTTTATTACCACTATTCTACTATTAAATGCATCAGACCTTCAAAGTAGGCTCAGTTGAGAGACAGACACCACAGTGATTCCAGGAATATTGTTTTGTTAGAATAATATAAAACAGTGCCATATAATCCTGAAAGTTATCCA
This sequence comes from Thamnophis sirtalis, assembly GCF_051295495.1. Classification (NCBI taxonomy): domain Eukaryota; kingdom Metazoa; phylum Chordata; class Lepidosauria; order Squamata; family Natricidae; genus Thamnophis; species Thamnophis sirtalis. The sequence goes on along the minus strand of NW_028261385.1, from coordinate 112,263,126 downwards.
AATTTCTCCCTGTCCTATATTACTATAGTAATATTAGTATATTACACTGATACTACCTCTGTTCTGCACTATATAATTATTTCTCCAATCTTTCCTTAACAGTTATTTCATACCATGATTATTTCTAAGTTCCTCTAGTCTACACAATGCTGTGTTGTATGTATTGTTTCAAATTGGTTAGTCACAATTTAATTTTATTAGGTTTTCACAAGGTAAATGAAAAATGATGCCACTTGTTGATTTTCCAAACCAACAACTTTCCAAAGCTATATTAACAAAGAAGAAATATTAAGAAATACTATTTTTTCCAAGAATCTATAAATACTGATATATATTAGGTTAATACTAGTTTACCTGCCAATGCAAAGGACTGAAATTTTGAAGCCATTGACAATTCTGGTACCGTTAAGAAGAACTCAGTAAGCCAGAAAACAGAATTTCCTCTCAGTTTTATTACCTTGCTGTGCTATAATATTCAAATAAAAGAATGTGCTTAAAAAAATCAAATAAAAGAATGGCTATGATAATATTTTCTTACAATATGCTAAACAGAACCTTGGTATTTCAAAGCTAGTACAAAAACCCACTGTCTTATTTTCTGATGTTTCTTATTATTTCAAATGTACTCATTTTACTGTATTTGTTTTTCTTAGAACTTACAAAATTTAGTTCTGAAAATTAACAGTATCTCTGCAAAACTAGTATGCTGCATTAGAGACAGAAAGTTGTTTAAAAGAATCCATGTTTCTCACCTAATTGAAACCCCATGAAATATTGAACATTATTTCCAAAAATTCTTAAACAAGTCTGAGTAAAAATGTATAGTTTTAAATGCCATTCTTTCCCAGTTCTCCATACTTATGCTATATTCTTTGACTCCCACTGACATCTAGTGGATTAGGGTAAAATTACATAGCCAATTCCCTTTCTTCAATTTTTTTTTAACCAAGCTCCTCCGTTTTAGAAAGTTTTCTCTTTTGAAATCTAATATGAATATATAGACTTTTGGGCAACCATTTACTTAGGCAATCAAGTGAAAAACTAAATTTACCCCATTAAAACGTTTGACATTTTCCACATATTTCAAAACAAAAATATTTAGGCTTCATTTCAGCAATACCGGAAAGGGGGATAAAATATACAAATATATGCACTATTTATATTGTGCTGATGAAAGAAATGTCCTTCTGGGTTCGGCTCCAAGTGGGGAAAAAGACACTGGAGACATGGAGGCTGCTTGGAAAGATGGTTTATTGGGGGACAGGGCCACATGGCTTGAGCCCTGAACAGAAAAGGTGATCACATGCTTCAATGTTGGTGGAGAAGAAGAGAAGGGCTGAGGGAGGGGCTTGCTAGGCTTTTTATAACCTGTTCAGTCCCACCTCTCTGTTTCCTGTTCTTGTGTAAGAAATGTAGTCTGATTGGTTGTCAGACTCCCATGGGGCCATGCAGAGGCAACTCTCTAGGCTGTGTTTTGAATCCAGGTTTGGTTGAGTTCTCAGATGCCATGTGGTCAGTTGAGTAAAGGGCCAATATCATCATGCTTTTAATCCCATCCCCCTGCAGCTGCAGTGGAGAAGCCTTTATTATGTAAAGTGGACTAGCTTGGCCTTCTTAATGGCCCATTGACAAAAGTAGAGATGTTTCTTTCTTTTCACATCCAGAGAAATATTCTGCCTTTTCAATATTTCCTAGGATATTTCATTTTTCTGGGAGAGGGCTGGGTGATAACTTCCTACAGTGCAACTAAAATAAATATAAATGAAAGTTTCTCATGCAGGAAACATAAATACCCCCTATATTGATTACTATCTCAATATTTAACAATTAGAATCCAAAGCACCAGAACATGATTAAAACATTAGATAGGAACTGGATGTAAAGCTGTTCCACTTGTTAATTGTCTCATTGTTAGGAAGTTTCTCCTTAATTCCAGATTGCTTCTCTCTTTGATTAGTTTCCAACCACTGTTTCTTGTCCTGCCCTCTGGTGCTTTGGAGAATAATTTGACCCCCTCTTCTTTGTAGCAGCCCCTCAAATACTGAAATGCTGCTATCATGTCACCCCTAATTCTTCTTTTCTTTAGACTAGCCAAACCCAAAACCCGCAGCCATTCTTCATATGATTTACTCTCCAAGCCTTTGATCATTTCAGTCGCTCTTCTTTGAACTTCTTCCAAAGTCTCAACATCTTTTTTGTAGTATGATGACCAAAATTGGTTGCAATATTCCAGGTATAGTCTTACAAGGGTTTATAAAGTGGCACTAATATTTCACATGATCTTGATTCCATGCCTCTGTTTATACAACGCTGGATTGTATTAGCTTTTTTGTCTGCTGCTGCTCACTGCTGGCTCATATTCAAGTGACCATCCACAAAGTTCCTCTCACAATTACTATTGTTGAGCTAGCTCTCACCTAATCTGTACTTATACCTTTGATTTTTCCTGCCTAAATGTAAAATTTTGTTTTTCTCCACATTAAAATTCATTTTGTTGAATAGAGTCCATTGTTCAAGTTTGTCAAGATCTTTTTGGATCCTGAGCTTGTCTTCTGGGGTGAGTTCCCCTTCTATTCCCCCATCTAAGTTATTTGAAGATACTGAAGAGTACTGGGCCTAAGACTGAGCCTTGTGGTATCCCACTGCTTACTTCTCTCCATCTGGATGTAGCACTATTAAGGACTACTCGTTGAGGATAACTTATTGACACCTCAAATATTTAATTGGATGTGGTCTTTATTGTTGATGTGTGTGGTATTACCTGGCCTAGCTCTCTGAGGGTTTCAGAAAGAAGTTTATACAGGGCCATAAAACTGAGAAGGGATTAAAAAGGATTGCCAAACAAATGGCCATGAATCATTGGGAAATTGGAAAATTATCCACAAGTGGAGAAGATTTGCAAACAACTGTAGACTTGCTCAGATCAGGCAGGCCCACATTTAGCTGAGATGCAGGCAAAATGATCAAACGAACATTGAGTTTTCTGGATACATGTAATAATGTAGGCTGTAAAAATGATATTTCCAACTAGCACTCACACTTGTAGCATCTCTCTCCATGTATACTAGAAAATTGGTTCTTCCCAAATTCAAGAGGTATATATCTGAAACTCATTTATACCACATGGGCAAAAGCTGAAAAAAAAGCACCCAACTGCTTCTGTCTGACATAGAGGCGTCCCACACCCGCAGCTGGGTCGGACATAGCTGCGGGGCGTAGGACACCTCTATTTCGGACATAGCTGCGGGGCGGGCAAAAGCCGCTTTCTTTCTTTTTGCCTCACCAGCCATAAACATCACCGCACATCACTGTATTCCATGTAAGGCTGCATGGCTGATATGGCCAAAAATAAAACAAATCCTGACAAAGCAGATACATGTGTACCATTTGCACATGGAATGTCACAATTGTGAACTAAAAAAAACTTCATGTTGTTAACATAAAAATGGCCAAACTGAAGTATTGATACTCTTAGAATCTACAAACTGAAATTGCCTACAATTGGATAACTTTATATCAGAAAAGTAGCATCTTCTTCTAGACAAGAAAAGCGCTGGAGAAATGAAATAGCCATTATTGTGGACAATAACATGTTGAAATCAGCACTCAATTACAGGTAGTCCTCAAGTTATGAATGTAAGGGAACCTCCCCATTCCATTTATAATCTGAGATTCATGGGAGTGAATTTCATACCTTGAGATTTGTATCTGGTGCCAACAAAGGCTTTTTGCAAAGGGCTGCAAAAGCCTGCAGGAACGCAATCTCCCTGCAGGCTTTGGCAAGGAAACAGCAAATCGAGAGATGGCCTGAAGGACCAAAACCTTCCCTCTATTTGCAAACATTCAGGTCTCAATTCACAGAGAATAGAGGCCTAAAGTGCGAGATCATGTAAGATCAGTAGCATGATATCCCCTTACATGATCTCGCGGAATGTTAGGCCTCTGAGAACGCACTGAAAGCCTGAAGCAATGAAGCAGGCAAAGAAACTGCAACAGAGAGGGGACCTTCGCAAGGTATATATTCATAATTTCAGGACATAGTAGGAGGCGTAACTTCGAACATTTGCTAAGCTTTCCCCAGAAAGCTGGAGGTCCCAACACCTCTGGAGGGATGTTTATGATGGCCATGTGGGATACCTTACTTTAATGTCAAACTAGAGATAGCCATGGGAATGTGTGTTTTATTCGACTCTCAGTGCAGAAGAGTTAAGGAAATATATTCACACTTGTGTATTGGCCAGAATCTGCATTCTGACAAAGGGGTCATTATTAGTTTAACCCCACTTGCATTGCCTAAAGGGTTTCAGATGCTGCTTTGACTCTAATGGTTTCCATTCTGCTTGATTAAAGGTTCCTTTTGAAACAATCCATTTCAAGAGTCTTTACTTTCTTAAGTTAGGAGATGAGTCATTACATAAAGCAGCATCTCCGAATTGGTCAACCAGGAGAGACGATATTTGGGAGCCGAAACCCAGGGTGGAAAGTGGAGCTAGAAGCCCCCTCTGACCAGGAGGAACAAAATGAAGCCTCACTGAGAGAGGATCATCTGAAGAGACATGTAACCCAGTTGGCGATGGAGATTTTGGAAAATCTCAACATCTGGGGGGGAGCCAGAACGGCACCCAAGAGGCGTGGCAAGGTCGGCAATTGCGGAGGAGGCCAGGGTAGCTAACCCCCATCTGGGTCCTACTAATCAAGCAAATGACACTGCAGCAACAGTTAGTAACCCAGCGAACCCTCCCCCCCCAGATGGCGCATGGATTGGGGGGCACCCCCAACCAACCCTGAAACCTGCAATTAGGAAGGAAAACCCCTTCCCTTGGGGTGAAGTTTGACGGGAACCCGAAAAAATTGGGATTCTTTGTGGCACATGTGCTCACTTACATGCAAGAATACGGTTGTGACTTTCAAACCGAAAGAACCCGAGTAAGAGTGGTTACCCTAGCCCTGGAAGGAGCCTCTGCCCAATGGATGGTGACACTATATGATGCCAATGCACCAGAACTGTGGGACTTCGATCGTTTCATGATGGCACTGTGATGACGTTTCAAAGACCCCCTCACAGACCCCAAAGCACGTGATCGCATTAAAGTTGTGAAGCAGGGACGCTGGCCAGTGGCAGAGTATACCGAAGAATTCCGAGACTTGGCGTGTTGTGTGAACTGGCCAGAAGATATCCTGGTAAGCTGGTTCAAAGACAGGCTGAGTGATGACCTCTACACTGCCTGTGTGGCCCGAGGGGCACCAAACCACCTACATGACTGGTATCTCACTGCTGAAGAGGCAGAGATCGACATGGCCAGGAACCAGTACCGAGCAGGGCGAATGTGGATGAAATCCCCACCCCAATGGAAGCAAGAGCCTTCCAACCCGCAAACGGCATTTTCTCTGAAACCCTCAGCCTGTTTCAAGTTTGGAAAAGAGGGGCACAGAGCTGCAGAATGCTGTTCTCAAGCACCAGCTAGGAAACCAGAGCACCCATTAGGAGGGAAACCTACAAAACTGGGCCATGGGAAGGAAATGGCCCTGAAGAGCAGGGAGATTATAGAATCTCCACCCCCTCCCCTCTTTGAGGAGAATATCCTGGCCTCTCGGGAAGAGGAGCCATACTCGTCTAGGAGTGATCCAGAGGATGAACCATTTGTAAGCAAACCAATTAATCCGCTTACCCTCCCGCTGTTTATCCCCAACCGGGAGCGGGGTATAAAAATCTCTGCTTTAGTGGACTCAGGGTGCACCCGTTGTTTGATCAGCCCAACCCTGGTAAGGGAGTTGAGGATTAATGTAAGGAAGCTGAAGAGCCCCATAGCTTTTTGCCAACTAGATGGGTCACTAGCAGGGGGAGCCAGCTTCATTTGCCACTGACCCCCTACAGATTGACATCGGAAGCCACAAAGAAAAACCTACATTTATAGTGGCACCAGGCATGGAATGGCCACTAGTTTTGGGTTTTGCACGGTTGAAAAAAATGGAACCCCAAAATTAATTGGAAGCAAGACACCATTTTTTTTTTGTTAGTCATTTTATTAAGATTTATAGGCCGCCCTTTTCCCTGAGGGGACTCAGGGCGGCTTACAATCACAGGGAAGGGGGTGCAATATCAAGGACAAACAATATGAGAGGACACATGCATGTAATCTCTGCTGAGAATCCAAAACAAGAAACTGAGGGGGCAGAGCACCAAGAAACAGCAATGCCCACTTACACTATGCCAACCCAGGGCATACCCAAAGAATACAAGGACTTGGCTGAGGTTTTTAGCGAAAAATCTACCAAAATAAAAGTATAATTCTGTATCACACCTTGTGTCCAGTGACTTATCGCCTTCTACACCAAGCAAGAGCTCAGATTTGGGGACAACACTATAAAGAAGAACCCACTATCCCTCTGTTAATTGTATCTTCCATCAAACTGCCACATTAAAAAAAGAATACAGTACAAGGACATTATTTTCCAGTAACTCACATCCATTATTCTATAATGATTGTGAATATACAGTTAGTAGAAACATTGCCGTTTACATTTCATTTCCTTTGAGGATCATATATTTATCTGAAATGAGGTTAAATATTTGGTCCATAAATATTAAGATTATTAACAGCCACTTCTTGAATAGTAAAATCTAAAGATTGTTCGGTTCACTATGGAGAATGTTTTACATAGGCCTTACTGAGCTGGAAGAACTCAGCTTTGTTTTATTACATTCATGGTGAACCTTTGGCACACATGCCACAGGTGGCACGTGGAGTCATTTATCAGGGCACATGAGGCTTGCCCTGTCAGCTGGCAAGTAAGCATGCGTGCGCTGGCCAGCTGACTTCAGCCTTCTTTTGAGGCTATTTTTCACCAGGAGCGTGAAAAACCTGCCCTATGGGATTAGCCCTCTGGAGCGTTCAGGAACCCCTAGGAGGCTTCCCTGAAGGCTCCAGAGGGCAAAAATTGACCCATAAGTCACTTCTGAGTTGCTCATAGGGCCAGTTTTAGCCTTCCGTAACCTTCAGGAGGCTTCCCAAAGGTTCCGGAGGGCTAAAACCAGTCCTACAGACAAACAGAAAATGACTTCCGGTTTGCTCGTAGGGTCATTTTTAGCCCTCCAGAGCCATCAGGGAAGCTCCTGAAGCCTCCGGAGGGCCTCCGGGTGGGGCGGGGGAGGCTGTTTTTGCCCTCCGCAGGCTCCTATAAAGCCTCTAGAGTCTGGGGAGGGCGAAAAAATCACGCCAGAATGGGGGGAGCACTGGTTGTGCACACATGTGCGCTGTGGTTGTGTGCATAACATTATGGGTGTGGCACACCCATGCACTCCCCCTGCTTTTGGCACGTGAACCAAAAAAGGTTCACTATCACTGCTATAGGATATTATTTTTTTATTGCAAAAGAAGAGAACTTTGTCCTTATAATTAATGGCAAAGCATTTGTTAAGCATAGTTAATAAGCACTTTTAGTTCTAATATAGTGATAAATACTGATAGAATAACTGCATCGTACACACATAGATAATTAAAGAAATCTTTCATCAGAGATATTGATACTCTCTGTTACACCGATATGTAACTAAAGAATTTACATAGAAAACAATAAGGAGGAAATTAACTTGTTCAGAATTACAGTAGATTTAAATTCCCAGGTTATCTCAATTTCGCTTCTTTGCAACTATTTCAATTTTTTGAATATTACATTTTGTTAGTCAGAACTTGAAATAGTGGCTAACATATTAAAACCAATACAACTGCTATTACTTGTGATTTGAAAACTGCTCCTATCAATGCAACCTAAAACTGTATTTGCCTTTTTAGCAGCCAGGTTCCTGATTCATATTCAGTTTGTGATGTGATAACCATTAATAATTATTATTATCCTTATGATGTCTCTAGGCTTGATTCAAGTAAAGAACTTTGCATTTCTCTTTATTAAATTTTATTCTGATATTTCCAGATCAGTTTTCAGACAGTTAAGAATTTTGTTTTTGTTTTCTAGGTTTTATGTTTTTTTAATGTGAATTGAAAATGTGATAAATATTACCTCTCTTCTTCCAAATCAATAATGGAAACATTTAAGAGTATTAACAATGAATCATTGAAGTATTAGATATGGATCGAATGTTCAAAGGAAATAAAAAAAATGCTTCTTTTTCCTCTGCCTCTACCCCTCTCTTTAAATTCCGAACTTAACAGAAAAAAAGTGCTTAAAAGCAAACAATCCAGCTGAGCACTGTAAAAATAAAAGAAAGAAAATCATAATCCACAAATATGAAAAAAGAGGAAAAACAGAAGAAGAGGGAAAAAAGAAACCAGTCCAATTTAAAAAGTAAGAGGCATTTGTAAAAGTTCCATCCATACTAAAAAGCAAAATTATAGCACACTAACTTTATTTAAGGCTTAATTCGCCGCTTGCTCTCTTCTGTCTTCAATTTTAATTTTACTCTAAGTCTTTTTGGGTGTTCTCTTCTCTAATAGTAAAAATTTATCTCACCATTTCGACACACTCTCTCTCCTGCTTTTCTTCCATTCAGGGGCTGTCCCAACCTTCTGCAGCTTCAATGGCTGCTTCTCTTTCGCCGGAAAAAAAGAGCTTCTCCTGGATCAATCAGGGACTTTGTGAGGTCCCTGAGATTAGCAGGACATGCCCTTCTCTATCACCATCTCTATGGGATGGTTTAGGTCCAAAAGGACCATCCAGCAACAGAGATATTGACAGCAATCCTGGATCTCCAACATCGCAGATCATTTTACGAAGACCCAAGGTAATATTAAGCATAAACATTAAATACTGATTAATACAGATTAAAATTTCCTACCCAAAGGGGAGAATGTTAGGAATGTAATCTAACGGTTGGGTTGGCAATATATAAATCATGTAACAATGCTATACCTGTTTCTTTAAATCATACTGTAAAATGTGATTGGTTGCTGTTTTCCTCAATTGGCCATAAGAGGGAGCCAGAATGACTATTAGCTCTCTGTTTGTTAGATGCTGGCCTGATCTGATCTGTCAGACATAGTGGCAGGGCGGGCAAAAGAAAGCCAGTGGTGGGCTGCCTCTTTCTTTCTTTTGCCCAGAGGCTGCAGCCCGCCTGAGCTGCCCACCTCTGGGCAAAAGAAAGAAAGCGGCTTTTGCCTGCCCCACTGCTATGTCCGACATAGAGGCGGCAACTCAGGCAGGCTGCAGCCTCTGGACAAAAGAAAGAAAGAGGCAGCCCACCACTGGCTTTCTTTTGCCCCGTCACTATGCCGGACACTGAGAAAGTACAAGCGACTTATTATCACATATGGTGGACCTGCCCAGAAACACAAAAATATTGGACAAAAATTTGGAAATGGGTGCAAGAAATTACAGGAGAACAGATAAAATACAAACCCAAAATCTTTCTACTGGGAATAATCAAAGAGAAATATACAAAGAAAATTAAGTACATATTAATACATCTGCTAACTACAGCTAGAATAGCATTTGCCCAATGCTGGAAACAAACTAATACCCCCTCAGACGAATTAGTGATAAAAAAAACTTTGGATTGTGCAGAGATGGACAAATTAACACTGAAATTAAAAGATAAAGAAGAGTCAGAATATTATGAAATTTGGAAGCCATTATGTGGTACAAATGGCTGCAAAACAAGAATAAAATTAATTAAGCCAAAAAACTATATATAAATATATATAGAACTGTGTATAAAGCTATGTAAATATAGAAGTGAAATATTATATACATGTACAGGTATGATGACATAACAATATTGATGTAATGACTGTAAGGTGTTGTAGAAGGGAAAAAATAAAAAAAAATCTGCAAAAAAAATAAAGTTTGGCTTTTTATATCTCTGGAAGGAAAGGTATGATAAACGTGAAACTTTGTGTGTAATAACTTAGCAACACAAGGTTCTTGAATATAAAATTTTATTCTCCTACTGCATAGTTTACAAATTGAGTGTCAAGTTGACAGTTTTTATAAAACACCAAAAACAGTATTTTCAGCCAACTTTTACAAAAAAAAAACTTCTGGAAACTCTGTTAAAGCCTTCTCATTAGAAAGAGCATGTTTCAAACCCCCTTAAAAGTAGAGTTGGTTTTTCATCACTGACATATAAAGCCCTAAAAAGTTGATGATGTTGCTATGGCAACCTCACATGCATTCTATTATTTTTTCATCTTATTTGTTTTATATAGACATCAGTACTATTATTATATTGTGTTGGTCCATGATGACATTGTCACTACCCATTCAGGCACTTGAACCAACAACCCAATCGCCATAGGGGGCATGCCTGATAGCCATACCATACCAGCCATAGGTGGGTTTCTTGGTTCAGGATCCCCAGCCTGTAGTTTGGTTTCTTCCCCGAGGTTCCAAAGCCCTGTGTGGGTATCTGTCCAGTTTCCAAGTTGACAATTGGGCAGCTTCTCCTAGGTTCCCAAGCCTAAAGTGTGGTTGCTGGTTCAAGTGCCTGAACTGGTAGTGACAGTGTCACCATGGACCAAGCAATATAACAGTAGTAATGATATCTATATAAGTTATTGCTAAGTTGTTATGCACAAAGTTTCACGTTTATCATATCTTACTTTCCAGAGATATAAAAAGCCAAACTCTAATCTTTTTTTGTGCCGCAATATTTTCAGCCAACATTGCTCCAAATTATCTAGATGGAGATCGCTCATGAGAATTGTCATAAAATTATCCCCAAAAGAGGCACAGACAAACCAAAGTAAACCAAATCTTACTTTAAGATCAGAGGTCTATTTCATGAGCAATTTGGAACATGAATAGTCAACATAGCAATACAATTCCACAACAAAACTTACATTATTAAACCATTGCAATGGGGTTCAATGACACATAGCACATCCTGCAAGGACAGCTATTAGGCAAAGGACATTATTCACACATTCCATAATTTCACTTTCTTGTTCTTTTTTACATTCTTACAGACCATCACTCTCTGCAAACACTCATGTTCATTTGAAGCTCTCAGCCATTCATTACTTTCAGTTTCTCATTTCCCACGTTTCATTCTTCCTGCTCTAAATATATCCATCTAAGTACCTACTTTGCAGAAAATGCAGTACACAAGTCAGCACATTAGAAATATGTCTGGTACATTTTGCAATTATGTTTAAAAAGCTTGGTTCAGTGAGGCCTGCAAGCTCAGTCCTAGGCCTTATTACCTGCAACTTTCTAATGGATATAAGTCTCTTTTCACAGAATGTTTTCACTATTTTGTTTAATGGAGCAAAAAAAGTTGTACAAAATGGCAAAGTTCTGTTTCTCTCAACAAAATATTGCCAAAGATATTGTCTCAAGGTCTCAAGATATTGTCTGTTGCTGGAACCTCAGAGTCATACTGTAGAAGGCTGCGGTATAGGGGCAAACAAATGGCTATATCCCCACAGGTATTGCATTGGCAAATATAATACTTTACCAATGTTCACCGGGGACATGTGTGCATGTTCACACCAAATTTCATCGAAATCCATGATGGTCAAGCAGGGCACTTTTCTGAAATCAGATCACTTCACATGGAATGACCCTATACCCAATCTTCATTTACCAGTAAAATAAATGAATTTAGTTCCATACCTGGCTAATATGTACTGCAGAGACCTGGGTTGAACATGCTGATGAGTGGCTTGAAGAATTTGGTAATGATTTGCAAGGACCTATTGAAAGCTGCTGTTTTTTTCTGGTTGAAACGATGTTCTGTGCCACTGTAAAGGCCATGGGAGTGGTGAGTGCCTCCATATGTATACTGGACCCGTGCCCCTCCTGGCTGGTCTCAACCAGCAGGGAGGTGACACGTGGCTGGATCCAGAGGATAGTTAACACCTCTCTCCAGGAGGGATCCTTCCCGCTCCTCCTAAAGGATGCGATGGTGAGACCCCTCCTGAAGAAGCCTACTCTGGACCCAGCCATTTTAAGTAACTATCATCCAGTCTCCAACCTCCCCTTCGTAGGGAAGGTTGTTGAGAAAGTGGTAGCCTTTCAACTCCGGCGGTCCTTGGATGAAACCGATTATCTGGATTCCTTTCAGTCCGGTTTCAGGCCTGGTTACAGCATGGAAAATGCTTTGGTCGCACTGATCGATGATCTCTGGCAAGCCAGGGATAGGGGTCACTCCTCTATCCTAGTGCTCCTTGACCTCTCAGCGGCCTTCGATACCATCGACCATGGTATCCTTCTGCGACGGTTGGGGGAGGTGGGAGTGGGAGGCACCGTCCTACGGTGGTTCTCCTCCTACCTCTCGGACAGGTCGCAGTCGGTGTTGGTCGGAGGGCAGAGGTCGACCCCTAGGCCCCTCAACTATGGGGTGCTGCAGGGTTTGGTCCTGTCTCCCCTCCTATTTAACATCTACATGAAGCCCCTGGGTGAGATCATACGACGGCACGGGATTAAATACCACTAATATGCAGACGACACACAACTGTATCTGTTCGCCCCGTGCCAACTCAGTGAAGTGGTAGAAGGGATGTGCCAGTGCCTGGAGGCTGTTAGGGTCTGGATGGGAACGAACAAGCTTGCACTCAATCCCGACAAGACCAAGTGGCTATTGATGCTGCCTCCCAAAGATGGTCCAGCTATTCCATCCCTTAGCCTGGGGGGTGAAATTATACACCCCTCAGAGAGGGTTCGTAATTTGGGAGTCCTCCTGGATCCACAGCTGATATTACTTGATATTACAAGGAGGGAGAGGGGCGCATGCAGGAAACATGTGTGCATGTGTGGGGGGTGGGGATTGTGTATTCATGCACAGGGGAGCAGGAGGGTCACACGCACGTGCACAGAGGCCAGGGAGGGAGCATGGGGAGTGAGGCAGGGAAGCCTACTAGGCCCAAAATGGGGTGGGGGAATCATGCACACATATGCAGGAGTGTGTGTGTGTGAGAGAGAGAGAGAGTGTATATATGTCTGAGTGCGCACTTTTGGCACATGATGACAAAAAGGTTAGCCATCACTGGTCTATACTGTATTTTCCCGAAAATAAGATCCACCCCGAAAATAAACCCTACCTTGATTTTTTGGGGGTGGGCCTAATATAAGCCCTACCCTACCCTAAAAATAAGCCTGGGGGAGTCAAGAAGGGTCAAGAAGCAACAGTGAGAACTGGACATGGGGAGGAGCCAATGTTGTGACACGATGGTTGTGTGGTCTCAATGCTCTGAGACCACAGTCAATACTTTTGCCACTGGGTGGTCCAAACGGACCTAAACCGTCCTGAAGAGACGGTGAACAGGAAGAATATGTCTTGCTGATCTCGGGGATATCGCAAAATCCTCAAAAGAAGCAAGAGAAGTTCTTCAAACCGGTGACAAAAACGTCGGGGCAGCCCAAATGGAAGGATACAGAAAGAGAAAATGTTTTCAGCTGGTGAGGAATTTTTATTATTTTAAAAAAGATCTGCCTATAAAAACTCAAAACCCAATTTAAATTACAGAATAGAAGAACCAAGCAGCGGAATTGAATTTGGAATGGTTTTGGACAGTGGTTATCTTACTTTTTAAATGTTATTTACATGGATCGAATCTATGCAAACCTTTTGAAATGGATGGATTAAGTTTTCTTCTTCTACCTTCTCTTTGTGACTCTCTGTAATTTACAGGCTGAAGTTTTCCTCTATTATTGCTGTGGGTATCTACAAAAAGAAACTCTTTAAGAGTGTCTCCACTCTGGAGGCTGGGAGGTACTCAGAGTTTTGAGTATTCAAAACGGAACTTTTTTTCTTTCTTTCACGGATTGCTTTGACTTGGCGCCTCAAGGATTTATTGTCTTGGCTACACACTGATAAGAATGCACAGATGTCCCTTTGAAATTTGACCAGAGAGGAGAACAGCGTTCTTTGTGAATCTATGCTTTATATTGTTGATCTTTTAAGCTAGAGTAGCTGTGTTTGTCAGAATGACACAATCCCAAGGAAAAATAGAGGTCTTGACTTTGCAAGATATACTTTAAGAACTACAGAAATTATTAAATATAGAAAAGAAACAACTGGAATACCTAGAGCACATAACAAGAAAAAATGTTCATCAAATGCAAAACGGGGTGATTGAAACTCAAAACACCGAAGTGGGAAATGAATATAAAGAGACTAAACCTGTTGATATCTATGGTAATTGGTTTGTTCCTGAAAATGGAAAGAATGGAATACAGAAAGAGGAATTAAATGGAGAGGAAAGCTACTTCAAGGGTCAAGATATAGAAGAAGATAAAATTAAAGAACCTATGGACTTAAAGAAAGAAATTCCTCTAGCAAAAGTTTTGATAACATTGCTGATAATCAAAGACAAACTGAATAATGAAACAGAAAGATTATATGAGAGATCTTATAAGCAAGGAGTTGCTAAGAGAAGTCCATACAAAGCTGATCAAGAAGATGACTAGAGGATTAGTACCACGAATGGCAGAATATATGAGATTGTTTTGTTATTGGAAAGATACAGGTTGATAGATGGAAGAATATAACTTAAAACTAGTTAAACTTAGTGAAATTTAGTAATAGATATGATATAATTAAATAAATAATTGATAATGATAATAATGTATACAATGTGTAGTGTTATGATAAGTAATAATTGGATATGAATATTGAATGGTACTCATGAAAGGAAGATTAGAAATCATTTTGGATTATATACAAAGGTTAATAAAAAAAGAATTATGTTAGATACAGTTACGTTTTGATTATTAGGGGGAAAATGTTATGATACAGGATATAGTCAAATAAAGGAGGGATAATGATGACAACCTATATACATATATATATATAAAACCTCAGAAAACATATGAGTATAATATAAGGAAACTAGATCAAAATTGCCAACAGCGATTTGGAAAGAAGGATTAGAAAAGTCTGTTATTAAATATTATGGATGTTTAGCTAGAATAGGACATAAGGATTCAGCGTTATTGGAGGATTTTAGAAATATTAAATGAAATGCCAGTATGTGGTTATGTATTAAATTTCGGTATATTTTATGATGAAGGATGTTTAAATAATTATAGTCAAATATAAATGGAGGTATAAGAGTAACATGTATAAATATTTGAGTTAAAATACTTGAGTTAATATGAATTATGCTTGATGAATGTGGAAGAGATGCACTAAAACCTTTTGGAACCAACTGATACACTTTCTACAGTATGTAAGGAAGGACGATTTTATGTGTTGTGTTGTTTTGAAAATAAAAAAATATTTTTTTTAAAAAAGAACTGGACACGGAACCACTGATTGGTTCAAAATTGGGAAAGGAGTCTAGCAAGGCTGTCACTCTGCCTATTTAACTTATATGCAGAAAACATCATGAGAAAGGTGGGGCTAGATGAATCACAAATTGGAATTAAGATTTCCAGAAGAAATATCAACAACCTCAGTTATGCAGATGATACCACGCTAATGGCAGAAAGTGAAGCTGAACTAAAGAGCCTCTTGATACAGGTGAAAAAGGAGAGTGCAAAAGTTGGCTTGAAACTCAACATTAAGAAAACTAAGATCATGGCATTCTGGCCCTCTCAATTCCTGGCCAATAGATAGGGAAGAAATAAAGATAGTGACAGATTTTATTTTCCTGGGCTCCAAGATAACCGCAGATGAGGACTGCAGCCAAGAAATTAAAAAACACTTGTTCCTGGGGAGGAAAGCTATGGCAAATACTATTAGACAGCATACTAAAAAGCGGATATATCACCCTGCCAACAAAAGTGCGTATAGTCACGGCTATGACTTTTCCAGTTGCAATGTATGGCTGTGAAAGTTGGACCATAAGAAAGGCTGAGCACCAAGGAATTGGACTGCAAGGTGATCAAACCGGTCAGTCCTAGAGGAGATCAACCCTGACTTCACTTTAGAAGGTCAGATCCTGAAGATGAAACTTAAATACTTTGGCTACCTAATGAGGAGGAAGGACTCACTGTAGAAGAGCCTAATGCTGGGAAAGATTGATGGCAAAAGAAGAAGGGGATGACAGAGAATGATGTGACTGGATGGAGTCACCAAATCAGGCATGAGCTTAAATGGACTCCAGAGGATAGTAGAGGACAGGAAGGCCTGGAGGGAAGAAAAAAGCCCCAAAAAATTTAATAGCAATAAATAAAAAATCCCAAAACTTTAAAAACTTAAAATTAAAAAAAGACACAAATACACATATTAATATTTCCCCAGTTGAATACTGATAAATATATTGCAATAATATTAGTTCCCCTCTCAGCTTGAATGGTTTCCAGAGGATGGTAGAGGACAGGAAGGCATGGGGTCCATGGGGTCACAATGGGTCAGACATGAATTCACAACTAACAACAACAACAACAACAAAATGTTTTGGGGAATTTTGTATTTTAGGGTTTTTTATAATATAAAAATTACATTAAAAATGGAAGCATGATAACTGCTTCCTCCTGCACAATCACACGTCATCACCAATATTTGTAAATTTTTCTGACAACTAAGAGGTTCAGGCAGCAGTGTGGGAGAAAGAAAAAAAGTGTAACATCTGTAAATAGTGATGATGACAACTTTGGGAGGGAAAAATATTTATTAAATTTATGTGTCACCCATTTCAAAGCCGGGTGGCTTTGTCCCTTGCCCCAATAGATATCCAGATTATGAATTTATAGCCAGTCACAGATAATTCTTGACTTACAACCAGTTGCTTAGTGACTGTTTGAAATTGTGATGATCACCCCCAAAGCACTTATGATCCCCAAAGGTACTCTATTTACCTACCTACTTTTTTAAAAAAATGCCTCTTCAAAACCTTGGTGTGTCTTATACTCCGGTGCGTCTTATACTGTGAAAAATATGTAGATATTGTAATTAGATTTGTAAAGCATTATTATGCTTAGAAGGCCATTCATGTTTTGAGACATACTTGTTTGTGTTTCAAGGTAGAATACATGAAAACATCCCTTATACTGGAAATTCACATAGGGTTAGGGTTATCTTTCCAAGAATTTCTAGTAGAAAATCGATATCACAAATTGATTTGTAAGGTATTGTTATGCTTAGTAAGGCCGGTCATTTTTCGAGTCTATGCTGTATAGGTAGTCCATCATTTGCAGCCAAAATTGAGTCCAAAATTTATGTTGCTGTGAGACATTTGTTAAGTGAGCTTTGTCCCATTTTATGACCGTTCTTGCCACAGTTGTGAATCACTGCAGTAATTAAATTAGTGACATGATTGTTAAGTGAATCTGGCTTCCCCATTGACTTTGCTTATCAAAAGTTTGTAAAAAGGATAACATGACCCTGGAAAACTGGAAACATCATAAATATGAGTCAGTTGCAAAATATCTGAGCTTTGATCACATGGCCATGGAGATGCTGCAATGGTCATAAATGTGAAAATGGTCATAGGTCACTTTTTCAGTGCTGTTTTAACTTTGAATGGTCATTAAACAAATTGTTTTAAGTCGAGGACTACCTGTATATGTTCCCTTGAACACATAGAATACATGGGAAAATTCATTAAAGTGGAAATCCAATAAGGGTTCAGATTTGGGTTGTGATTGAAATTAGGGTTAGATCTCAATAAATTCACAGTGAAGAATAGATATTTCTAATAGATGTGTAGGACATCGATATGCTTAGGAACCCTCTCATGTTTCTGGACATGGCTTGTCCTCATAAAATATATGGAAAAAATCTCATTAGACTTGATTTCAAATTATAGTTAGGGTTAGGATTATGATTTGGATTAGGATTAGGGCTAAATCCCCAATAAGTCCTGGTGGAATTATTGAAAAATACATATCAGTGGAAATGAAAGATTAAAACAGTCCTTTGTTTCCATTTTTAATGAATATTTGAAGCAGACATAGTAGAGATAGAAGAATAATTGAAGATACGAGACTGCTAATACATAGAAAATAAAATGGTTGATAGTTGAAGAGGCAAATGAAATAGTTCCATTGAAAAAGTAGAATCAGGAAGTAGAAGAAAAGCATAGAATATTTTAGAGACAATTATAATTGACCTTAGGTCCAAAACATACTCTTAGGCTTCAATCACTTTGAAAGTGATGGAAATTTGGTGATCTTATATTCCAGTTCTACTCTGGTGAAGTGCAAGTTCCTGTCTAAAGGTGGTTTGGCTCATTCGTAATGTGTGATAATGGAAATCCTATTTAAAAAATCAATACAAATTGTCATACTAAAAAAAGCAGACTAATTGACAATCTGGCATTAATTGTTTACATTAATTTCAGATTGCAAATTGAGAAACCTTTTTAAATTGTGTCATTAGAGTTGTAATCCTGTAAATCAATACTAATACACTTCCCACGGCAAAAAGGATTTATGGTCCTTAAAACCTTTTTAATAAGAACTTTCCACCTTTCGCCTAAAACAGGAAAATATTATGGCTTTTTAGCACTGAAATTATAAAGTTCTTCTATTTTTAAATATAAAACTGCTGCCTCTAATTTAAAATTCTAGATTCTGTCCAATTCCTAGTATATAAAATGAATAATTAATGTTCATCATTCTTCCTGATGATATTCAGAAGATCTGAAACTTGCAAATTTCAATCCTTTACAGGATTGACTTAAACCAGAAACAGGTAATGATAATATACAGATTCTATCCTATGACTCTCCTTTTAATTAACATACATCATTTTGAAATAATGCATAGGATTTTAAAATAGATTCAGTTGAATGTGGTTTAGATGTGAACCCTGTCATAGTACAGTTAGCAAATCATATAATTCAAGAAATTACAGTACAGATTTTATCACCGTGATGGCGAACTTATGGCACATGTGTTAGGGCACGTGAGACGCTGCCCTGTCAACTGGCCAGCATGCATGCGCGCGCTGGCCAGCTGAATTCGGCCTTCTTTTGAGGCCATTTTTCACCCTCCGGAGGCTTCCTTGAAGGCCCTTGAAGCCTCCAGAGCGCAAAAAAATGTCCCTATGGGCAAACCAGAAGTTCGGGAATGGACTTCTGGTTTGGCCATAGGGCTGTTTTTCTCCCTCCGGAGCCTTCAGGGAAGCCTCCTGAAGGCCCCTGAGGTCGAAAATCACCCCTACTGACAAACCAGAAGTTACCACTCCCAAACTTCCGGTTTGTCTGTAGGTCCATTTTTCGCCCTCGGGAGCCTTCAAGGGCTTTCAGGAAGCTTCCCTGAAGGCTCTGGAGGGCAAAAACCAGCCCTATGAGCAAACCAGAGGTGACTTCCGGTTTGTGTGTAGGTCCGTATTTCACCCTCTGGAGCCTTCAGGGAAGCTCCTGAGGCCTCTGGAGGGTGTCTGGGGGAGGTGGAGGCTGTTTTTGCCCTCCCCAGGCTCCTAGAAAGCCTCTGGAGCCTGGGGAGGGTGAAAAAACAATGCCAAAAGCGAGGGGTCCACTGGTCGCGCGTGCAGGAGAGGGTCACATGCATAGCATTATGGGTATGGCATGCCTGTGCACGACCCCCCCCCCGCACTCACCCCCGTTTTTGGCACAGGAGCCAAAAAAGGTTCACCATCACAGTTTAATCATAAAAGCTCACAAAATTTAAAAACAGTTTTATTAGTATGGTTCATTATTTCTAAAGGCTCAATTACAGAATTAGTGCTTTCCAAATAAAGTTTTGGGTGGGATTCTGTAAGGCAGAGGTGGGTTGCTAATCTTTTTACTACCGGTTTGGGCACCTGCGTGACGCTTCTGCGCATGCTCAGAAGTGTGCAGGTTGGTGGGCGGTTCAGCTGATCTGGGCCAAACCAGCGGCAACCCATCCCTGGTGTAAGGTCCCAGAAATTTCCCCGAGCCACTGAGATACCAAAGAGAGTGAGACTCAAGATGCAGCTTGCAAAAAGTAACAGCTTTTTATTTTGGGCCAAAGCTAAAAGAGATAGATGAAAACTCTTCCAAAACATACAGACAAAATGCATGTAAGGAATTGCCACATCACTGTGAGAGTGGCCCAGAGCATTATAAACATTTTGCTTCGTTAGACACAAAGTTTACCCAATCAGAAACAAAGGTTCATTACCAATGTAGGTCTTTATTTTCAAAAGTTTTTTTGTTCAGGCCCCTATCTCTGCCTAATTTATTTATGGTGCATCCCTATAGCCCTGTGTCGGGGTGATTTCCCTCCCTGGCCAAGTTGTTTATTCAGCAGAATGCTTTCAGGTAATTCCCTGCTACCGTGTTTCCCCGAAAACAAAACCCTGTCTTATTTTCTTTTGACCCACGAAATATGGCCTTGGCCTTATTATAGGGGGAGGGCTTATTATTTTCTGGGGCAGGCGAGAAGCCTTTCCAGCTCCATCGCGTTCCTCGCCATTGTGTCCAGGGAAACTGCTGGTAAATAAAAACAACCCTTTCTCGCGAGTTCAATCAAACTTCTTGAAGTCGTGAGAAGGGTTTTTTTTTTTTACCAGGGGCTTCCCTGGACACAATGGCGAGGACCGCAATGGACCTGGAAAGTTAATAGGCACACCTTGCGGCCCAACATCACCCACCTCGCCCCAATGGTAAAGGCAGCATCCCTGGTTCCTTTTCCCACCATCCCTTTAGTGAGGGGTGACAGTTGGGGGGGGGAGAAGCGAGGCACGCTTCTTACCTTTCCAGCTCCATCGCGTTCCTCGGCATTGTGTCCAAGGAAGCTGCTGGTAAAAAAAAACCCTTGTCATGAGTTCTATCAAATTTCTTGAACTCACGAGAAGGGCTTTTTTTACCAGGGACTTTCCTGGACACAATGGCAAGGACCGTGACAGACCTGGAAAGATAAGAGGCACGCCTCGTGGCCCAACACAGCCCACCTCGCCCCAATGGTAAAGGCAGCCTGTCTGGTTCCCTTCCCTGCCGTCCCTTTAGCAAGGGGTGGCAGGTGGGGGGGGGAGGAAAGAGAGAGAAACAGAAAAGGGAGGGATTTGCCACACAGGGAAACCACAGTTGCAAACCCTGATCCCAGCTCACACAAAGGGAAACCACAATGCTCATGTATGGTACAACAATTTATTCAAATTCAACAATATTTTCAAACTCAACAATATTTTCAAACTCAACCCAATAATTTATTCTGATATGGTAGTCATGTCATCTTCTTCTACAGCGTCATCATAACTGTCCAGATCCTGAATTACATTCTATGCTTCTTGTGACTCCAATTCTTTCATCACCATCGGTCCCAAGCACTCATGTTTTGCAATAGCAGTGTCCTTAAAGGAGTACCTTTTGACCATATACCTTGCTCTTATGGTGTTCTCCACACATTCATCAGAAATTTGGTCCCACGCATTCCTCACCCAATTTACCAATTCTGGCAGGCCAGGCTTCACAAAATTTCCTCTCTTGTTCCTTACCGTTCGGTGTTCAATATAGTCATTTATTTGGATGTGCAGGTTGTATTTAAATGGCTTATTAATATCTATATACAATGTCTGCATGTAGCCAGTCATCCCTGCAGGGATCATTATTTGATCTATCCTGCATTGTGCAAGAAATATTTTCATTTCCTTGGCCCGGTGTGTGCTGGCTGCATCCCACACAACCATGCCTCTTTGTCCACCTCTTAGAACAAGTGGCAAAACTATTTCCACCCATTTTCTTATTGCTGCCTGGGTGCACCAGGCTTTCTCTGTTTCCAGAACATAAATCCTTCCAATCCTCTCTACTTTGTCCTTCTTTCCCTTGCTTATTAATAGGGGTACCACCTTGGTACCATCCATTCTGATGGCCAGGATACATGTTACCCGGGTGCTTTCATGCTCTGTGGCAGAAATATAGATGGATGTGGCACCCCTTTGGTCAATGGTGGTTTGAACCCTTGTCCCATGAACACCACTGTTTCATCCATTGCAATAATGTTCGATAGCTGGTACTTGGCAAAGTCAATTCTATCAACAAATGACTTGAAAACCACAGCCCATTTCACCAGTTCACCATCTTCCAGTCTGAACAGTGAGGTGGGTCTCCTCAGAGAGAGTTCATGTTGCTGAAGGAAGTTATCCAACCAATGTTTAGAGGCTTTAAATTGTTCCTGCGGAATTTGTAACTGTGGTGCCATTTCAAGGGCTAATGCTTGAATATCAGCCCTGCATACAACCAAAGCCTTTGCTCTCCTGTCAGCGATCCATTCAGACATGCTGTCTTCAAGTTCTGGAAATAATGGTTGCCGACTGGATCCACACTTCTGCTTCTTGCCATTTCCCTCCTGCACCTGTTGGCTGAAGTTACCATATGCCGCTCTCCATTTTCGGACCATATGAAGATCCAACATCTCCTTGCAGAAAGCTGCCAGATTCTTGCCCTGAGAATCCTCCATGATTCCTTTCTTAAATTCCACAGAGTAGCTCTTTCTTTTCTGTCTCAGGGTCAAAATAAAAGCCTTTTTAGATCATTAAATCCATTAATGCAAAACCCTGGTGGTTGGGATTAGGCATTGTGGTTTTGCTGTGCGTGGGTTAGGGTTAGGGTTAGGGTTAGGGTTAGGGTTAGGGTTAGGGTTAGGGTTAGGGTTAGGGTTAGGGTTAGGGTTAGGGTTAGGGTTAGGGTTAGGGTTAGGGTTAGGGTTAGGGTTAGGGTTAGGGTTAGGGTTAGGGTTAGGGTTAGGGTTAGGGTTAGGGTTAGGGTTAGGGTTAGGGTTCCCTTCCCCATTCTCTCTCTTTCCTGTTTCTCTCTCTTTCCTCTGCCTTCCTTTCCCTTCCTTTCCCTTCCTTTCCCTCCCCCCATTCTCTCCTTTTCCTGTTTCTCTCTCTTTCCTCTGCCTTCCTTTCCCTTCCCCCGTTCTCTCATTTGTTTGGAGTCTGACAAAGACTCATTTCTAGCAACTTTTACCGATGTAGAGGAGGGTGGCAGGTGGGGGAGAGAGATGCCAGGCACACATCCTAGCGCTGGACAGGTAAGAGGCACACCTCGCTTCTCCCCCCCATCTGCCACCCCTCACTAAAGGAAGGGCAGGGAAGGGAACCAGGCAAGCAGTGTTTTTTTGGTCGAAAGGGAACAGGTTGGGGGTGTGGTGATCGCATTGCTGGCCTGCCGCTCTTTTTGCGGTAGGCTCTTTTTGCACAGGAGGGAACGGGGCTTTTTTTTGAAGCACATTGCTGGCCTGCCTCTTTTTTTTTGTGGCGGGCCCTTTTTTTGCCCAGCAAGCTGTACCGGTAGGTACAGCAAGGGCTGTGGGGTGCATGGGGCATGTCCCCCCTTCCCCCACTCCAGTCTCACCTCCTCACCTTGGTTGTTTGCATGTAAAGCAACCAGTGGTAATGGTGGGGACTGGTTGCTCATGCACTTAAATAGTTGGGATGGGTTTATTTTGAGGGGAGGGCTTATTATGGCATGCTCTGAAAAGCCCAATTGGGCTTATTATCTGGGCATGTTTTATTTTTGGGAAAACATGGTACTATCTATGAGGCAGGAAAACTCCCTACTCTGGTTTCTTTATGCGGCCTGATATTCCTGGGTAATGGTTTCTTCAATATTTTCCACGATATGCCAGCTTTGAAGCCAAGAACAGAAGCGAGACACAGAAGTGAGATAAAAAACTTTGCACTAATGCCAATCAGTATCAAGGCTACAATAAGCTAGAATTAATTCCTAAAAACTAATTTCTGACAGTATACAATATTAGCAGAAGCCAATAACAAAGCTTAATTTCTAATAAATGATTTCTAGCATTATATCATATCAGAAGTAAAGAGCAAATATTGGTTTGATCACTGTGCTCCTTCATTGGTATGAAAAAGGAAGAGATAGGGTCCTGAACAACAGTTGTGAACATGGCCAGTTACCTATTCCCACCCCAGAGGGGGACCCTCTGAATTGTTAGGGATCCTGAGGGGAGAGGAAGGATCAGGGCCCATGGTTTGGGGTCCTCTGCAACACCAAATAAAGAGAGACCTGAGCCAGTCTGCCCTCCGCCCATCACTGCCGTTGCATCTATCATGGCCTTCACTGCCCCAAACCCAGTTCATCACCTAAACCCAAACCCAAGTTGGAGAGATAGAAGGATTCATCCGGTCTAAAAGGGGGCCTTTGCGACATTTGAGGGGGACTATATGCTGAAAATACTGGATATAGCTCAGAGTCTGATCAACCAATCTGACACGACTTTAGCCCAACGATGCTGGTTGTGTTTGTATCTCCATCAGCATACCACACAGCCCCTATCATGCCTGAACTCTGGGCAAACACCAACACCACCATAGTTTCTGAGAGATGTGCTAGATTTGGGGGGGGGGTCCTGGCAGATGCAAAACTACATGATGACCTCTACAAAAGCTGGGTAAAGTTGGGAGTTAGCCACCTTCCCATCATTGGCCAATGGCTGTTGGCGTACACCTTCTGGAGCCACCTTCCTTATGTGTCAAAAGGAGTCAGGGCTCCTGGAAGGGCACTCTGATGGGGGGAAGTATGGGGGACCACTGGCACGAGTGCCAAATGGAATTGACTATAAGTTGCTCCTCAGAAAAAGCATGAGGATGTCAAAATCACCCAAAACATTTCCCTATCCATGTAGAAATTCTACAGAAACAAGGTCACTTTCTGAAGGGATTGTATAAAAGCCAGTCTGCAACATCCAAATTCCTACTTTGGCTCAGCAGCAACTAAGTGGACTCAGACTGTGCTCCTTTTTCTTTTGGAAATGAGAACTCCCGCTATTTTCTGGAGCCTGGAGTTCCCTTTATCATTTCCCTTTATCAAGTCCAGGGACATGAAGAACCTCTACTCTAGCCACTAATTGGCATGCTTCTGGCAGGGACTTGAGGATAATGGAATAATGAATAGAAGCGCTGTCACATTTTCTCCATGAGCATGGCAGTTTGTTTGGAAGAAATTGGGTCTTCTTCCTGTGTGTGGGGGAATGCATATGTATGTTTGCCTTGCTACTGGACTGGTACATCTCGTCCCAAAGATGGGTGTTGTTGCTGGGGAACAGGCCCTCCCAGTGCTTCTCATAGGCCATGTGCAGAAAAGAGTGCCACTATTGATCCCACTATTAGTGATCCTGGGGATAGGCACAACAATTGGGATAGGGGTTGTTGACCTAACTCAGTCTACAGTGCAGTTTAAGCAGCTGTCAGAAGAGTTCCAACATAGCCTAGGTCAGATCACCCGGACTTTGGTCAAAGTGCAAGACCAGATAGACTCTTTGGCAGCAGTAGTCTTGCAAAATCGACAGGCCCTGGACCTCCTGACAGCTGAGAAAGGTAGTTTGTGTTTGTTTTTAGGAGAAGAATGCTGTTTCTATATAAATAAATCAGGAGTGGTCAGAGAAGCTGCAAAGGATCTGCAAGACAGAGCACCCCAGATTGGACAGAGATTAGTAAGGACAATCATGGTTTTCATGGTTGCCAAGCACAGTCTGGGTCAAACAGCTGTTGTTCCTTTTGTTGTGTGGGATAGCAGGATTAGCTTTCGTCCCCTGTATGATCAGACAACTGGGTACGAGGTCAATAAAGCAAATAAGGATTGAAAAAGAATTGATAGTCTTAGGGGGACCTTTGGGAAGTAGGCCTTCCCAAGGTCCTTGAGGGGGGAATGAAGGATCAGATGATGGAATGTATGTACAAATGAAGCCCTGGGAATCAGAGGAACGGTCATATTTGGCGATAGGACTCAGGCGTGGATGGAATGGACATGAGGGTGAAGAATATGAATTCTGATAAAACATTTTCTCTTGTCTTTATTTCTTTGCCATGACAATTAAGAGCTTTGCTCCTTTTCTGTCTCTCTCTCACTGAGGAGGGAGCAGGGGAGTAATGGGGTGGTTGCTGCCTCAGACAAAAGTTTTAAACTGCTTTCACTTTTCTCTGCAGAAGGAGTGGGTTGCGGGGGAGCTGCCTCAGATAAAACTTTCTATTCTTTTATTCTGCTCTGCAATAGGAAAGGGGCTGCATATTAACAGTGAGACAGATGTTAGCACCTTAAAACCACTAGCCAAGTTATTAGGAACAAGAATAGCTTGTTTATAAGAAAAATCCCAAAACCCACAGAGCTGGCACACTTTGCAAGAGACCCGTGACCTGCGGTGAAAAACAAGTGATGTGACATTTAGCTATTTAACATAACAAGTGTAAGGGTTTAGGGGGGCTGAAATCCAAATAACCAATCAATATTATCAGTTATGCATGCATTATTAAGGGAAGAGCAAAGGGTTGAATGCGACCCACCCTTGACTATAAAAACTGCTGTAAGATTCTAATCTTGGCCCTTGGTTAGCTTTTCAAAACCGGGGTCCTTATACCTTGGTGCCAAAATAAAAGTATAATTCTGTATCACACCTTATGTCCAGTGACTTATCGGCTTCGACACTAAGCAAGAGTCCAGGTTTGGGGACAACAATAGGCTATAAATGAAAAACACTGACCTGATTGTGGGAGATATCATGTCAGTATTCAATATATCATTTATGTAGATTAGGTGTAGATTGCCTTCCCTGTTCATTGATTTGTGATTAGAAAAAGCAGCTTTTCAGGGATAAAATGTATTTGGGATCAATATATTTCCTACAAAATCTACAGGTAGTTAAGCTTTATATTTCAGATAATCAGTGTTATAGCAGGAAAAAATTCAACATACAAATTTAATTTACTTTAAATTAAATCACAGCAATCTTCTACATAACAAATTAAATAAGAATGGTTTTTCATTCCTTTCAACACTATAAACATTCAACTGCCAATACATTCAACTGCCTCATTACAATCCAGTTGCATTTTTTTTGTTTTTTCCTCACCTTCTTCAGCTTCTCTCCCTGCTAAGAGATAAAATGAGACAGCTCTAAAGGAGGAGCTTGGAGATGAGAGGCATCTCAAAACTCCTCTGTTGCAGACATTACTTTTCCAAGGCAAACACCCGGTAGCATAGGACTGTACTGTAGTAACTAAGGTACGTTAGATGGTGGAGTTTTTTTTTCTTCCTTGGGCTTTATCCAAGCTTTTTGGTTGTGTCAGTATTAGTTTGGTTTAAATCCTGCATAATAATCTTTAATAGCCTTCGTATGAACATTTTTGGTAGAACTTCTAGATAAATGTTATAGGCTTTTTCTATGGCTTTGTATAGTTAACTTTAAAATAAATCTAGATAATAAGGATAAAGCAATGTTTAAATAATGTTTGTATTACAGTATTCCTTCTGCTATCACAGAACGATTAAAAACAAAACCAATGCAATAAGACTTTTTAACATTTTCAAAAATAAATTATTTTATACCTTGTTATTAGAAAAATGGTATAATATATATTTATAATAATAATATTATAATAATATTCCAACATATTCTGCAGGGAGGAAAAACAATAAATCCCTAACTTGAATTGGAAAATTATTTTGGCCTGACCTAGAATGGATAGCAAAGTACTGTAATTGTATGAAAATGTATAATAAACAATTAAGTTGTTATTAAATCACCTTTGAGTTAAATATATGATGAAGGACTGAACATGCTGATCTTTACTACTACAGCATGATCTGCATTACTAGAATGATTTAAGTTAATTGAAGTATCAATGAGCTCCTTTTCATTTAGAAATAGGACGTTTGATCTACTTTAAAGCACTGTAATAAGGATTTGCTGTAAAAATATTTCTCCATCTTTTGAAATGCAATTTTTCCGTTGAAATGTCTATACAAATATATTTTGTTCTTTCAGGAACATACGGGCTTATCTTAACTCTTCTCCCCTTCCTATATATTCAAGTGTGCTGTTTACCGTTTAATTTTATTAAGTGTGCTGTGTGTTAAAATCCAGTTAAAATTTATTTATTGTTTAAGAAATAGTTTTCAAAAACTGTTCTGGCTATGTTTTTTGGCTTTTTAACAAAGGCTAGTCAATTAAGATTACATTTTGCCAGAAACCAGCAGAACACTTCTTAAAATGAGAAACTGTACATTGGATTTAAATGGGTTGCATGTAACTAGTAAAAGTAATTTTATTACCCTAATGCTGCAAGTCTGTAAAGCTCCAATGATAGAAGTGAAATATATGCAGTGCATGATTTTGTATTAGTCAAAAACTGGAGACAGTGCAATCACTTTCAAGTATTCCAAAAACTCTTAATATATTACCCAACTGGGGTGGTTGGGCAGCTCCATCCCCCTACCTTGTTGTGGCGGCATTCAAAAGAAATAAGATATCCCCCCTCTCCCAAATAGATATCCTAGTGCTTATTTGAGAGCCTAAAGAAAATAAGATCGGGTCTTATTTTCAGGGAAACATGGTAGCAAGAAGTATAAATCTACTTTTCTTCTTAATAGGTATCACTACTCTGGATTTAACAGACATCATGAAAGGCAGAAATAATAGTATCCTGGAGAGCTCAAGAAGTCTTTATTCCAGTATCTCTCGGAGCATGGATCTATCATACAGTGAAACTGTAAGTGAACAATAAAACTAGTTTTATACAAATAATATTCATAAAATCCCTACAGACACATTGGTCAATGTTAAATGTAATTATCATGTGGAGAGGGTGTGTGTGTGTGTGTGTGTGTGTGTGTGTGTGTGTGTGTACACAAAAAAGGCAACAGTAAAAATATTGGGTTTCTGTCTGGATGGTCTCTTGTGATAAGCCGATGGACAGAGAATGGAAGTAGTGAACTTCCTCCCATATTTGGGCATACCGGGGGTTGTAACTCTAAATAGATACCTATCACCCCGGCTCAGCTGATAAGGAGTCGAACTCTGTGGCTTAGTGGTTAACACATCTGCCTAAGATGCAATACAGCACAGGTTCGAATCCCAGTAAGGGTATGGCTAACTGATGAGAGCTAAATAGCTTGAAATAGATCTATACTAGTCTCCCTTTATTTATTTATCAGCACAAATACAACACAAATGTAACAAAAAAGGCAACAGTAAAAATATTGGGTTTCTGTCTGGATGGTCTCTTGTGATGAGCCAATGGACAGAGAATGGAAGTAGTGAACTTCCTCCCATATTTGGGCATACTGGGGGTTGTAACTCTCTCTCTCTCTCTCTCTCTCTCTCTCTCTCTCTATATATATATATATATATATATATATATATATGTGTGTGTGTGTGTGTGTGTGTGTGTGTGTGTGTGTGTGTGTGTGTGTGTGTGTGTGTGTGTGCTGGTTCGAATCCCAGTAAGGGTATAGCTAGCTGATGACAGCTAAATAACCTGAAATAGATCTATACTAGTCTCCTTTTATTTATTTATCAGCACAAATGCAACACAAAAATGGTTTTCTGCCTGGAAGGTTCCTACGGTGGAGCTGAAAGGCAAAAGGGAAGCAGTATGCTCCCTCCCATATTTGGGCATACAAGGTGCTTTGACATAACACACACAGACACACACACAAACACACACACACACACACACACATGCACACTGTAAGGGCTCCTCTCCTAACTTAAGAAAGTGAAGACTCTTGAAATGGATTATTTCAAAAGTAACCTTTAATTAAGAAAAATGGAAATCATTAGAGGCAAAGCAACATTTTTTCATTTTTTTTTCATTTTCACTTTATTTGTATGCCGCCCTTTTCCCTGGGGGGACTCAGGGCGGCTCACAGTTCAAAAGGGGGGGGAGGACAAACAATTTACAACATGGAGACACTACATCATTTAAGAACACAACAGTCATACAATTCGAGTGGGGTTAGAATTGTTTAACCCCAGGCCAGCCGGGACAGCCAGATTTTAAGGGCGGCGTGGAAGGACTGGAGGGTGGTGAGGGTAAGAATCTCCACGGGGAGTTCGTTCCAGAGGGTCGGAGCAGCCACCGAGAAGGCTCTCCTCCGGGTAGTTGCACTGGCTAGCTGATGGAATTCGGAGGAGGCCTAATCTATGCGATCTTATCGGTCTAGTGGAGGTAATTGGCAGTAGGCGGTCTCTCAAGTACCCAGATCCAATACCATGGAGGGCTTTGTAGGTGACAAGTAGCACCTTGAATCGCACCCGGAGATCAACAGGTAGCCAGTGCAGCTCGCGGAGGATAGGTATTACGTGGGTGAAACGAGGCACACCGACGATCGCTTGCGCGGCCGCATTCTGGACCAGCTGAAGTCGCCGAATACTTTTCAAGGGCAGCCCCATGTAGAGCACATTGCAGTACTCCAGCCTAGAGGTCACAAGGGCACGAGTGACTGTTGTGAGGGCCTCCCGGTTCAGGTAGGGACGCAACTGGTGCACCAGGCGAACCTGGGCAAATGCCCCCCTGGTCACAGCTGACAAATGATGTTCGAAAGTCAGCTGTGGATCCAGGAGGACTCCCAAGTTGCGAACCCTATCTGAGGGGCGTACAATTTGACCCCCCAGCCTGAGAGATGGAACACTTGGCCAATTCGTGGGAGGGAAGCACAGCAGCCACTCAGTCTTTTCTGGATTGAGCACAAGCTTGTTAACCCCCATCCAGTCTCTAACAGCCTCAAGACCCTGGCTCATCACATCCATCGCTTCGTTGAGTTGGCACGGGGCGGACAGATACAACTGTGTATCGTCCGCATACTGGTGGTATTTTATCTCGTGCCGTCGGATGATCTCCCCCAGCGGTTTCATGTAGATATTGAAAAGAAGGGGGGACAGGACCGAACCCTGCGGCACCCCATACGTTAGGGGCCTAGGGGTCGATCTCTGCCCTCCGACTAACACCGACTGCGACCTGTCCGAGAGGTAAGAGGAGAACCACCGTAGGACAGTGCCTCCCACCCCTACCTCCCGCAGTCATCGCAGAAGGATACCATGGTCGATGGTATCGAAAGCCGCCGAGAGGTCAAGGAGCACCAGGATGGAGGCATGGCCTCCATCCCTGGCTCTCCAGAGATCATCGGTCAACGCGACCAAAGCGGTTTCTGTGCTGTAGCCAGGTCTGAAGCCTGACTGGAATGGATCGAGATAACTGGCTTCCTCCAAGGACCGCTGGAGCTAAAAGGCCACCACCTTCTCAACAACCTTCCCCACAAAGGGGAGGTTGGAGACTGGATGATAGTTGTTTAAAACGGCTGGATCCAAGGATGGTTTCTTCAGGAGGGGTCTCACCACTGCCGCCTTTAAAGCGGGGGGAAAGACCCCCTCCCGTAGGGAGGCGGTAACAACCGCCTGGATCCAGCCTCGTGTCACCTCTCTGCTGTTTACAACCAGCCAGGAGGCGCACGGGTCCAGCACACATGTGGAGGCACCTACAGCTCTCATCTCCTTGTCCACGTCCTCAGGGGTAACAGCTTGAAAATCAATCCAGCGATGGCTTACCAGATAATCCCTTAGTGCCTCGGCTGGTTCTGCAGAATTGGAGTCCAGGTCCGCCCGGAACCGAGCAACCTTGTCCACGAGGAATTGGACGTAATCCTCAGCCCTGCCCTGCAGCGGATCGCCCATATCCCTCCTGTTTAGGAGGGAACGGGTTATCCTAAACAGGGCGGCTGGGCGCGACTCAGCGGACGCAACCAGAGAGGCAATATGTGTTCTCTTAGACGTTCTGATTGCTCGAATGTACTCTCTGGTGCAGGTTGTTAAAAGTGCTCGGCTCGATTTGGATTTACTGGACCTCCATAAGTGCTCTAGGCGTCTCCTTCGGCGCTTCATCTCCCAGAGTTCCTCAGTAAACCAAGGAGCCCTCCAGGATCCACTGCCTCGGAGCGGCCGTAGAGGCGCAATCCGGTTAAGAGACTCCGTCGCTGCCAAGTTCCAGGCAGCAACCAGGGTCTCCACCGGACTGCGTCTGGAACCCCAAAGGGTCCATAAGTCGCCTGGGGAGGAACCACCTGGTCGGCTCCTCCTCCCTACAGTGGGGGTTTGGTCTCCGAAAGTCAAGCCTCAATAGGTAGTGGTCTGACCATGACAGGGGCAAGATCTCACTACCCCTCAGACCAAGATCACAATTCCACTGCTCCGAGAGAAATACGAGGTCAAGCGTGTGACCCGCTGAGTGGGTTGGTCCCCGGATTACTTGGGTCAAGCCCATGGTTGTCATGGAAGCCATGAACTCCTGCGCTCCATCAGAGTGTTCACCGAGCGAAGGCAAATTGAAATCCCCCAGAACCATAAGTCTGGGGAACTCAACTGCCAGCTCGGCTATCGACTCGAGGAGCGAGGGGAGGGCTGTTGCAACCAGTTGGGAGGCAGGTACGTTAGCAGCAAACCCACTTGACCCTTGAGGTCCAACTTCACCAGCAGGGACTCACACCCGACAAGCTCTGGAGCAGGGATCCTATGAGGTGCTAGAGACTCTCGAATAACAATGGCCACACCCCCACCCCTTTCCTAAGCTCTCGGCTGATGGAGCACCTGAAAACCCTCTGGGCACATCTCTACGAGGGGGACTCCTCCCTCCGGGCCCAGCCAGGTTTCAGTAATACATGCCAGGTCTGCCCTCTCGTCTAAAATTAAGTCCCGAACGAGAGGAGCTTTATGAACTACAGACCTGGCATTTAGCAACAGCAGCCTGAGGCCAGGGTCCTGATTACTCACACCATCTGGCCTTGGAGTGGGACTCGTAGTGCCGGAAGGAGGGATCTCTGTGACATAGCGAGCCCTCCTTCCCCGGTAATGGCCTGCCCTAAAGTCCCCGCCATATCTGCCCCTCCCTGTTAAGACCGTAATGCTCTGGCCCACTCCCGTGTCCATGGTCCCCCTACCCACCCCCATAACCCCTGCGTGCTCCGGCAGGCCCTTCGAATCAAACATCCTGCGGCTGGGATTGACCCAACATCTGAATCCCCTTAGGCAATGCAGGTAGAATTAAACAGTAGTGACCCCTCCCATGCAAATTCTAACCAATATACAAGTGTAAAGATGTTTCCTTTATCAATTGTCCTGAGAGCCGAATAAACATACATTCCCATGACTATCTTCTGTTAGACATTAAAGTAAAACACCCCAACAGCCATCATAAACATTCCCCAAATGAGGGTGGGATCTCCGGCCTTTCAGCGCCAGGAAACCAGTTGTAAAATGTCAGTTGTCACAGGCATTGCCAATAAATTGACTCCAAGCCCCCCCTCCTCCCAATTGAATGGCAGTATCACTTTTAGGGATCTGACATGCTGCCGTTCTTTAGAAAAAGGAGAGATCCACCTGTGAAAAAATAGAAACAAAAATTCCATCATAGTATTTTAACAAGGTTTGTCAGGGTATTGGAAGTGAAATTTATTCAATAGGGTAGAGGTCCTAACATGGTGTTTAGCTACCCATTCATTTTGAGATGAAGGTAAATTCTTCCAAGCAACTGGGTATTGGTTTTTACCCCCTGTGAGTCCTAGAGTCCAGGATTTCCTTAATCTCAAAATGTTGTTCACCTTCTATTATGATAGGAACAGGTGGTGTAGGTGCAGGTGGTCTGAGTTGTGAGATTACTTCTCGTTTGAGTAAACTAATGTGGAATAATGGGTGGACTTGCCTGAGTGTCTTTGGAAGGAATAATTCTACAGTTACGGGGTTGATGACTCTCATGATAGGGAAAGGTCCAATGAAATTGGGCCCTAATTTCTTTGATGGCTGCAATGACCTCAGGAATTTTGTAGATAAGTATACTCTATCTCCAACATGGAAAGGTTTGGGTTCTACTCTTTTCTTGTCAGCTTGAATTTTAAAGCCTTTCTAGCTTCCTGTAAAGCTAATCTAAGTACTGGCCATGTGTTTCGTAGGGTGTCTATCCATTCTTTAACTGAGGGGATAGTGGGTTCTTCTATGGGGAGTTCAGGCATGGGGCTGAAATCTTGGCCTATTGCTACTCTAAAAGAGGTGAAGCCAGTGCTTGAGTGCACAGTGTTATTGAAGACCACTTCTGCAAAAGGTAAAAATTTAGTCCAGTTATCCTGTTGAAAATTAATAAACATCTTAGATATTGTTCGAGAACTGAGTTCAATTTTTCAGTCTGACCATTAGTGGCCAAATGGTGACTGGAGCTCAATCCTTGGGTGGTGCCAAGTTAGGTCAAAAATGCCCTCCAAATTTTTGAAGTGAATTGGACCCCTCTGTCGGAGATCATTCTCTCCATGAAGGCGATAAATGTGTATCAGGAATAACTTGGCTAGACTTTTGGCAGCTGGGATTGTTTGGCAAGGTATAAAATGTGCCTGTTTTGAAAACAGGTCTGTTACAATCCAAATGACAGTATTCCCTGCGCTGTCTGGTAGTTTGACAATAAAATCCATAGCAATCTCCTTCCAGAGTGCTGAAGGTTCAGCTAGCTTCTGTAACAGTCCTGGGATTTTCCCTTGTCGTCTTTTAGTTGCCACACAAATAGGGCAACTAGCTACATAGCTCTCTATGTCCTTTTTTAGTGATGGCCACCAAAATTGCCTTTTTTATTATTATTATTTTTCCCCTTCTACAACACCTTACAATCATTATATCAACATTATTATGTCATCATACCTGTACATGTATATATAATTTCGCTTCTATGTTTACACACACACACACACACATATATATACATACATACATACATACATACATACATACATACATACGTACGTACGTACGTAAGGGTATGGCTAGCTGATGAGAGCTAAATAGCTTGAAATAGATCTATACTAGTCTCCCTTTATTTATTTATCAGCACAAATATAACACAAAATGTGTAACAAAGACAACAGTAAAAATATTGGGTTCCATTCACTGTCCATCGGCTCGTCGCAAGAGACCATCCAGATAGAAACCCAATATTTTTACTGTTGCCTTTTTGTTACATTTGTTGTATTTGTGCTGATAAATAAATAAAGGGAGACTAGTATAGATCTATTTCAAGCTATTTAGTTCTCATTAGCTATGTATGTATGTATATGTATATGTATATGTATATGTATATGTATATGTATATGTATATGTATATGTATATGTATATGTATATGTATATGTATATGTATATGTATATGTATATGTATATGTATATGTATATGTATATGTATATGTATATGTATATGTATATGTATATGTATATGTATATGTATATGTATATGTATATTTCAGCTTAATTAATTATGTTCTTGTTTTGCAGACATTTGTACCAAATGTTCCAAATTTCATAATATTCTGACTCTTCTTTATCTTTTAATTTTAGTGTTAATTTGTTCATCTCTGCACAATCCAAAAATTTTTGTATCACTAATTCGTCCGAGGGGATATTATTTTGTTTCCAGTATTGGGCAAATGCTATTCTAGCTGTGGTTAGCAATGTGTTAATATGTACTTAATTTTCTTTGTATGTTTTCCTTTGATTATTCCCAGCAGAAAGATTTCGGGTTTGCATTTTATTTGTTCTCCTGTAATTTCTTGCACCCATTTCCACATTTTTGTCCAATATTTTTGTGCTTCTGGGTAGGTCCACCATATGTGATAAAAGGTCCCTTGCATTTTTTTACACTTCCAGCAGGT
The DNA here is from genome assembly GCF_051295495.1 of Thamnophis sirtalis. NCBI lineage: Eukaryota > Metazoa > Chordata > Lepidosauria > Squamata > Natricidae > Thamnophis > Thamnophis sirtalis. The sequence goes on along the minus strand of NW_028261385.1, from coordinate 112,227,879 downwards.
TGGATTCATGTTTGGGTACATTTTAGCCAATCTTGTTGGTGATAAATGCCAATGATAAAACATTTTGTATGTATTTTCTTTAAGTACTGCTGATCGTGTTAGTTTATAATGTGTTTATAATTCTTTCCCAATCCACTAGATCTATATTGTAACCAAAGTTTTTGGCCCACACTATCATGCAACCTTTAACTTTTTCTTTTTCTAATGTTACTTCTAATAAATATTTGTAAAATTACATTATGAATTTATTTTCTGGGTCAATTAAAATTTTATCTATTTGTTGTAATTCTGTGGATATTCCATATTCTTTTACATCTTTTTTGTATCTTGATTGTAGTTGGAGATATGGCCACCAACCTATATTTATATTTTGCTCTTTTAATTCCTGATTTGTTTTCAAATTTCCTTGGATGTCTAAAATTTCACTATATCTAACCATTTTTGATAGATCTAGTGTATTGGGATGTGTCATGGCTTCCATAGTGGAAAGCCATGTCAGTATTTTCATATAGTCTCTAATTTTATTCCAGACCTATATCAGTGCATCTCTAATATAGTGTCTATGAAAGTATTTTTGTTTCTTTTTACCCTCTTCCCATAGGAAAAAATGCCATCCCGTTTGCAAATTGTGGCCCTCTAATGTTAGTATTCTTCTTTTTTTTAAATTTATCCAATCCCTGATCCATGTTAGTGCTGCTGCTTTGTAATAAAGCTCCCAGTCAGGTGCTGAAGGATCACTACCATTCTGTAATAGTCCTGGGATTTCCCCTTGGCATCTTTTAGCAGCCACACAAACAGGGCAGCTAACTAAACAGCTCTCTATGTGCTTTTTTTTAGTGATGGCCACCAAAATTGCCTTTTAATGAGGTGTAAAGTTTTCACAAAATCAAAGTGTTGCATATTCAATATGCAAATACCAGCTGCGACCTGATTGGTTGGTTGTTTTGACAGTTGGTCTGAGTGCTAGTATAAATACCCTGGCAGTTGCAGGGAACGTTTGAATCGCTTGTCACCTGTGTTATAATAAAGATCTGTCTTGCACATGGCTCCTGCGTGTCAATTCCCTCACAACAACAACCCACACGTTTACAATACTGGCGACGAGGGTGGGATTGATATGCGATTCCCGCAGAGCCTAACAACATCAGCCAACGTGAACTCAGGGAAATTTTTTTTTTCTTTCCTACATTGAGGGCCTGTCAGGGCCGCCGCTATGGCCAGCAAGCGACATCAACAGCAGCCTCCGGTTGTAGCCAACCTCAGTAAGCTCCAGGCGCGGCCTCCATCCGTCCGAGGGATGGGCTTCCTACGCTTAACCTCAACTGGAGCCGCCGCCGCTACTCAGGGATGAGCTATGGACCGTGATGGCTAAACTGCGCCAGCTGTGCCTGCCTGCCTGCCTGCCACCAGCTGTTCCTACGGCATGCCTGCCACCAGCTGTTCCTACAGCACTCCAACCACCTCGTTCCAACCGCTGCGTTCAACAACAGCCTCGTTCTCCAAGCTGCCACCTAGCACCACCGGCTACGCTCTCTCAGCCTGTCTAAAGCCTCTCCAACACTAGCACACTCACAACATACACCAGACTGTCCTCTACACCATGAGCCTCCTTCCGCTGCAAAGGCCACCACTTGCCTCCCTAAAACCAACGAGAGCCTTCCTACAACACAACGAGAGCCTCCCTGCTGCAAAGATTCCAAAGGACCTGTTTTTTTTTCCTGGTTCTAAAATTTAGCTACGAAGGACTCACCACCATCTTGAAACAGCAGAACTGGGGGGAAGGAGAGAGATTGAATATGCAAATACCAGCTGCGACGTGATTGGCTGGTCATTTGGTCTTTAGAACTGGGGGGAAGGAGTGTTGCATATTCAATATGCAAATACCAGCTGCGACCTGATTGGTTGGTCGTTTTGACAGTTGGTCTGAGTGCTAGTATAAATACCCTGGCAGTTGCAGGGAACGTTTGAATCACTTGTCACCTGTGTTATAATAAAGATCTGTCTTGCACATGGCTCCTGCGTGTCAATTCCCTCACAACAACAACCCACACGTTTACAATACAAAGTGTCCAGCTAATTTGAGTTGTGGCACCTTACCATTAAGCACAGTCTTTGGCTAGCAGGAAAATACAACTTCCCTCTCACCCAAGCTAAGTTATCTTTCATCAGGCATCTGGATTTGTTGCTCAAAAACAATTCATCGGTGGCTAAAGCTTGTTTAAAAGTTTGGGTGGTGGCTTCTTACCACCTATAAAGCCCTCTATGGTAGTGGATCTGGGTACTTGGGAGACCGCCTCCTGCCAATTGCCTCCTCGAGACCGATTAGATCTCATAGATTAGGCCTCCTCCGAGTGCCATCTGCCAGCCAGTGCCGGCTGGCTACTACACGGAGGAGAGCCTTTTCAGTGGCAGCTCCGACCCTCTGGAACGAGCTCCCCGTGGGGATTCGTACCCTCACCACCCTTCAGACCTTCCGTGCAGCCCTCAAGAACTGGCTATCCTGCCAGGCCTGGGGGTAGAGATTTGATCTGCCCCCACCCGAATGTTGGATGAATGTTGTTTACTTTTTAATTATATGTTATGTTATATGTTATTGTCTGTATCCCTCTCCCTATGAGTTGTTAGCCGCCCTGAGTCCCCTCAGGGAAAAGGGCGGCCTATAAATAAACCTATTCAATTCAATTCAATTCAATTCAATTCATTGTCCTTCAGAGGGTCTTATTTTGCCTGGGATCTGGTGGTTACTTTAGCAGCTAGTTGATTGTATTGTATCATGGGTTTGATTATGTCTGGCTTCATACTATTGTGGTTTTTTGGATAGTGCATCTGGCAGAAAATCCCTCCGTTCCCCAGAAGATATCTGAGCATAAATTCAAACCATTTAAAGTACTGAGCCCATTGTACTTGTTTTGGGGAGTTTCCTTGGGGTATTTAGGGCTTCTAAATTTTTATGATCCATCCAGACTGCAAAAGGGATCTTGATCCCCTCTAGGAAATGCCTCCAGGTTAAAAGAGCCCACCGAACTGCATAAGCCTCTTTCTTCCAAATGGCCCAACTTTGCTCAGATTCATTCAATTTTTTGGATGTGTAAACGGATGGTTGTAATTGGTCTTGCTCATTTTTCTGAAGCAGGACAGCTCCTATCGCCACATTGCTAGCATCTGCTTGTATGATGAATGGTTTCTCTGTGTCTGGGTGCTTTAGGATTGGTTCTGCCAAAAACAGAAGTTTATGTTTTTCAAATGCAGCTTGGCATTCCATTGTCCTGTTCAAAGGCTGCTTCAGTTTTGGGTTACCCTCCCCCTTCGTTTTTAAGAGCTTGGTGATAGGGAGAGCAATCTGGGCAAAAGCAGGGATAAACTGGCGGTAAAAGTTGGTGAATCCCAGGAAGCTTTGTAACTGTTTGCATGTTCTGGGTGGGTCCCAGTCAAGTACTGCCTGTACCTTCGAAGGATCCATTTGTATGCCCTGGTGTGAAATGCAGTAACCTAAGTAATCAATTTTTTCTTGGTGTAATTCACATTTGGAGAGTTTAGCATAAAGTTTGGCAGAGCAAATTTTGTTCAGAACCACACAGACTAGTTTTACATGTTCTGCCTTGGTCTCAGAATATAACAAAATGTCATCTAAATAAACCAAACAGCCCTTATATAAATGCTCCTGCAACACTTCATTTATTAATTGCATAAACACTGTAGGGGGCCCTTGTAGCCCAAATGGTAGCACTTTGAATTCATAGCATCCAAGAGGGGTGTTAAATGCCATTTTCCATTCATCTCCCTCCTTAAAGCTGATATATATTAGTAGGCCTCCCTTAGATCCAGCTTTGAAAAAATTCTCCCTTTCGCAAGGTGTGCTAGCAAATGTTTCATGTGAGGGAGAGGATACATACTCTCCACACTGACTGAATTCAAGTTTCGAAAATCGACACATGGATGTTTAGAGCCATCTTTTTTCTCTCTAAACAACACTGGGGCTGCAATTTTTGGCTGGGCTGGTTCAAAGAAACCCCTTGCTAGGTTTTTCTCAATGAATGTCCTCACTTCTTCCAGCTCCCTCGGAGACATGCTATACATCTTGGGTTTAGGGAGTTTGGCCTTGGGTAGAATTTCTATTGTACAGTCAGTGAAGCGGTGGGGGGGGAGCTCATCAGATATTTTTCGCTAAAAACCTCAGCCAAGTCCTTGTATTCTTTGGGTATGTCCTAGGTTGGCACATTGTAAGAGGGTATTGCTGTTTCTAAGTGCTCTGCCCCTTCAGTTTCCTGTTGTGGATTCTCAGCAAAAGTCACATGCATCTGCATTCTTATGGTGTTTTGCTTCCAATTAATTTTGGGGTTCCATTTTTTCAGCCATGCAAGACCCAAAACTAGTGGCAATTCCATGCCCTGTAGAGGCTCAGTGGCAAATGAAACTGGCTCCACCCCCCCCCTGCTACTGACCCATCCAGTTGGCAAAAAGCTATGGGGCTCTTCAGCTTCCTTTCATTAATCCTCAACTTCCTTACCAGGGTTGGGCTGATCAAATAGCAGGTGCACCCTGAGTCCACTAAAGCAGAGATTTTTATCCCCCTCTCCCAGTTGGGGATAAACAGGGGGCGGGTAAGCAGTTTAATTGGTTTGCTTACCAGTGATTCGTCCTCTGGATTGCTCCTGAATGAGTATGGTTCCTCTTCCCAAGAATCGGGGGCTTCCTCCTCAAAGAGGGGAGGGGTGGAGATTCTATGATCTCCCTGCTCTTCAGGGCCATTTCCTTCCCACGTTGGCCCGGTTTTGTAGGTTTCCCCCCCAATGGGTGCTCTGGTTTCCTAGCCAGTGCTTGTGAACAGCATTCTGCAGCTTGGTGCCCCTCTTTTCCACACTTGAAACAGACTGAAGGTTTCAGAGAAGATGCCGTTTGTGGGTTGGAAGGCTCTTGCTTTCATTGGGGTGGGGATTTCTTCCACATTTGCTCCACTCGGTACTGGTTCCTGGCCATGTTGATCTCTGCCTCTTCAGCAGTGAGATACCATTTATGTAGGTGGTTTGGTGCACCTCGGGCCATGTAGGCATTGTAGAGGTCATCACTCAGCCCGTCCTTGAACCAGCTTACCAGGATATCTTCTGCACAGTTCACACAACACGCCAAGTCTCGTAATTCTTCGGTATACTCTGCCACTGGCCGACGTCCCTGCTTCACAACTTTAAAGCAGTCATGTGCTTTGCGGTCTGTGAGGGAGTCTTTGAAATGTCATTGCAAGGCCATCATGAAACGGTCGAAGTCCCGCAGTTCTTGTGCATTGACATCATGTAGTGTCTTCATCCATCTGGCGGTGGCTCCTTCCATGACTAGGGTAACCACTTGCACTTGGGATCCTTGGGTTTGAAAATCATGCCCATATTCTTGCATGTAGGTGAGCATGTGTGCCACAAAGAATCCCAATTTTTTCAGGTTCCCATCTAACTTCACCCTAAGGGAAGGAGCTTTTCTGTCTAATTGCAGGTTTCAGGATTGGTTGGGAGAAGCCCCCAATCCCCAACTGGGGGGAGGGTTTGCTGGGTTCCTAGCTGTTGCTGCTGTGCCATCTGCTTGATCAGCAGGGCCCAGAGGGGGGTTAGCTCCCCTGGCATAGTCTAGCAATAGCAATAGAAGTTAGACTTATATACCGCTTCATAGGGCTTTCAGCCCTCTCTAAGCAGTTTACAGAGTCAGCATATTGCCCCCATAGTCTGGGTCCTCATTTTACCCACCTCGGAAGTCTGCGGTTGTCGCCCTTCCAACACCTCTTGGTTGCCATTCTGGCTCCCCCCAGAGGTTGAGATTTTCCAAAATCTCCATCACCAACTGGGTTACATGTCTCTTCAGACAATCCTCTCTCAGAGAGGCTTCATTTAGCTCCTCCTGGTCAGAGGGGGCTTCTAGCTCCAATTTCCACCCTGGTTTTTGACTACCTCGGGTAAGAGTGACTCCCCCGGTTCTCCCATCCCAGCCATCTTTCGTCCTGATGCCGATTGACCAACGGGGCTTTTTGGGGTCCTCCAGGCTCACCTCAACCTCTGTGACAGGGTATATGGAGCAGGTCTCTGGTTGGGGGGGGGGGTGATGTCTCCCTCCAGCAGTCAGCTTCCCCTTGTTCACTGCTGTGCTCAGACATGGTTTGCAGGGTCCCCTCGGTAGAGCAAATGTTGTCTCTCCTAGTTGACTGATTTGCAGATGTTGCTTTATGTAAGGGCTCCTCTCCTAACTTAAGAAATTGAAGACTCTTGAAATGGATTATTTCAAAAGGAACCTTTAATTAAGAATAATGGAAACCATTAGAGGCAAAGCAACATCTGAATCCCCTTAGGCACTGCAGGTAGAATTAAAGCAGTAGTGACCCCTCCCATGCAAATTCTAACCAATATACAATGTGAAGATGTTTCCTTTATCAACTGTCCTGAGAGCTGAATAAACATATATTCCCATAGCTATCTTCCATTAGGCATTAAAGTAAAATACCTCACACAGCCATCATAAACATTCCTCAAAAGGTGGTGGGATCTCTGGCCTTTCAGCGCCAGGAAACCAGTTGTAAAATGTCAGTTGTCTCAGGCTTTGCCAATAAATTGACTCCAAGGCGCCCCCACCTCACAATTGAATGGCAGTATCACTTTTAGGGATCTGACACACACACACACACACACACACACACACACACACACACACAGAGTACTATGTAAATATTTTAAACAACTGGGCAAAAATGCTGTAAATTAAGAATGCTTTCAGAAATGTTAATAGTTTATTTTTATCAATTAATAAAATGGAAAGTAAATGAACAAAAGAGAAATCCAAATCAAAGCAATATTTGGAGCTTTAAACTCTTAGAATGCTGCAGTAAAATATCTTCCTGTAATTAAAAATGGAACTGAGTCTACAGATTTGACATTGTTAGATGAACACTATAGTATACAAGTTCTCTAAGCAGTCAAAGAAAGGGAATAAATAAAAATGATGAGTTTTGCTGAAGTACTAAAAGGCAGGAAAAACAAAGCAAATGAAATAGTCTTCATCAATTCAATTTATACAACATTAGTTTGAAAATGGTCATCCACTAAATGAATCGAAGAGCCAATTTGGGGTAGTTGGTTAAGACATCCAGAAACTAGGATGCTGTGATTTCTAGTCTTTCCTTAGACACAAAGCCAACTAGATTATCTTGGGCTAGTCGTTTCTCTCAGCCCTAGGAAAGAGGCAGTGGTCCACCACTTCCAAAAAACATTGTGAAGAAAAGAACAAGGACTTGTCCAGGCAGTCTCCAAGAAGCAGACAAGACTGAACAGAAGGGGGTGGGGGTGGGGAGAATATACAACATTTGAATACATTGAGGTTTGTTATGCAATTATATGCAGTAATGATTATTGAATGCTTTTTAAGAGTAAAAAATAATATTAATTGCTTAATGAAGATTATTAATTATTTTTAATTGTGTACACTTGGGTTTCACTAAGGCTTTTAAATCTTACTTTCAAAGGATCTGGCACACTTTATTCAAGAAAACTTTAAGAAGAGAGAGTGTGTGTTTTTCACTAAAGATGCCAAGTCCAAGTAAGTAAATATTTATATATCATATAGATATTATAGAGTTTCAGAGAAATGGCAGTGAAACTTCTCTTCTTTGAAATAGAATACAGAATCACCAAGTACAAGTAATCCTCGACCTATGACCACTACTGAGCCCAACATTTCTGTTGTTAAGTAAAACATTTGTTAAGTTAGTTTTGTTCCATTTTATGACCTTTCTTGTCACAGTTGTTAAGTGAATCACTACAGTGGATAAGCCAGTAACCCAGTTGTTAAATCTGGCTTCCCCATTGTCTTCGCTTGTCAGAAGTGTGCCAAAGGGAATCATGTGACCCTGGGACACTGCAACTATCATAAATATGAACCAGTTGCCAAGCATCTGAATTTTGATCATGTGATCATGGGGATGCTGCAAAGGTCATAACTCTGAAAAATGGCATAAGTCTCATTTTTCAGTGCCATTGCAATTTTGAATGGTCGCTAAATGAACTCTGGTAAGTCATGGATTACCTGTCAAGGCAATGGGAGCATATTTAGGCCTTATCCAGAGATGGGATTCAGCTGGTTTGTACCGATTTGGGCAAACCAGTTGTTAAGATTCGGTGCAGTTTGGCGAACCAGCAAATCCCACCACTGGATGGCCCCGCCCACACCACACCATTCATTCTATCTCACCTTGCCTGCCTTGGCCAGTGACTAGAGTCACAGCCATGCCCATCTACTCTCTGGCTCCTTCACTCGCTTGCCCAGACCACACGGCACAGCTGATCTCCTCACCCAATCTGTTCACCACGGCTGCCCATGAAGGTAAGGTGCTCAGCCGAAGGCCCACATCTGGGTGGGCACGACGAGGTTCGGCCACCTTTCGGACCTGTCTCTTTCCATTCTTCTGCCCACTTATCTCCCTCTCACCCTTCATCTCGGGTCAGGGGACATGCCAGTCCCTGGCTCTGGCCTTCCTTGGGGCCTCCACCCGCATGCCACCCACTCACCCCAGGTTGTGGGACGCACCTGTTCCTGGCTCTAACCTTCCCTGGGGCCTTCCCAGGCGCAAGAAACCTCCAGCCGCCGCTCTTTGCCGGTGTGAGAAGCCTCCAGTGGCTGTTGCTGGCTCGGTTCTGGCTGGCAAAGAGATGGCAGCTGGAGGCCATTCGCGCCACCAAAGAGCAGCTGCAGGTCCCTCGCAACAAAAAAGAGCAGGAGCTACAGGCTTCTTGTGCTGAAAAAGACCAGCAGCTTCAGGCTTCTCGTGCCAAAAAAGAGCGGCAGCTGGAGGCTTCTTGTGCCAAAAAAGACTGGCAGCTACAGGCCAGTATCTCTGGGCGTGGCTTCAAAAAATAGTTGCATTTTGAGTCAGATGTGAATTGCTTTCTGTGAGGGACTTAAAAGGTTCAATATGAACCTTCAGTTTGAACTGATTATATTTCATGGATGAAAATGCTAGTCCAAGCTTATATGCCTGTTCAAATATACTGTTACCTTTTTTTTCAAGTTTGGTAAATGGAATTGTTCTTTTCTTCTCTTTAAAATATTGTGTAAAGCTCTAAGACCCACTGTTACTATCTTAGTCATTCAAGAGTCTCACAATAGAAATGTTCTAGTAGAGACTAAGGTTCAGTCTATCAGGGATACTTTCAATTTAGATTCCTGCTATAAGAAGAGTATTGGCCTAGATTGTTTAGGATTTTATGTTGTCATTGGATTGCTAAAGGTGGGAATTATTTTTACTGCTGTACAATTCATAATGTGTAATGCTAAAATTTTGCATTTTTCCCTAAGTATTTGAAAGCTAAATAAAATGTTTATTATACCCTTGTAAAAAACAAACTCCTTTTGATTAAAGGTTTTTACATATGTATATGTTTATAGTGACAACCAATGTAAATGTGGATATTTGAAATCACAACACGTGGAAGAGATGCAGATTAACGATAATGAGAAATGGAATTATAAGAAACATACTAAAGAATTCCCAACTGATGCTTTTGGAGACATTAAATTTGAAAATTTGGGTAAGACAGGAAAGGTAAGTTAATCACCTGCATTTTTTTTGGTGTGTTTTCTTTTTATATCAGCCTTTGAATGACACAATTTTAAGAGAGATTGGATTGATACTATATGCACACACTCATAAGCAGCATTTTATTTGTTTATTCAATTTCTGTAGCTGCCCAAAGCCAAGTAACGGAGCCCTTAATACATTCTGAGTTCCAAACCTGGGTTTTAAATGTTAAGCCAAGTTTTAATGCTTTGCAAAAAGCCAGCAGGGTCCAAGGGGGAGATCTATAAGGTGGGGCTACAGAAACTACTTTCCACCAGTCAACGTTCTTTGGCTGACAGAATCTGCAGCATGCCCAATCTATTGGATCGACTTGGACAGGTAGAAACTCTCAGTAAAATTACAAATACAATTAAAATACTCGCTTGCAAAAATTACCAAGATTCTTGGAGATTTCTTTTTTCTCATTCTTTTTTTAATTTCTCTCAGTTACATGGTTCGCTTAGCAACAATTTTGCTGGAATCAAGTGGGTCCTAAATGAGGACAGACTGTATAATAAAAAAAGATATTGGAATGTCCATTCAAAATATGGTAGCATGAAAAAATTCCAAATTAGAAAAGCTGTTAAACATTATTTTTCTTTCCCATTAAGATGTTATAAAGGGGCACAAGGAAACATATGCATTGATTATGAACTTATAAAATGAAATTCCGTGTTATATAAAATCTGCATAACAAAGGGATTTTCATAACAGAAGTAAAGGATAGTGTAAACGGGAAGCCACTGACAAAATAAGACATATCTACTTTGAATGAATTGGGGCTTTTCCTGTTGTAACAATTGTTTTTGTTTCTTAGTACATTCGTCTGTCATGTGACACAGACTCTGAAACCCTCTATGACCTAATGACACAACAATGGCATCTAAAAACACCCAACCTCATCATCTCTGTCACAGGTGGAGCAAAAAATTTTGCTTTAAAGCCACGCATACGTAAAATTGTCAGCCGGTTGATTTATATTGCACAGTCCAAAGGTAAAGTAGGCCTTTTTTTCTCAAGTTTGGCCTAGGAAAAAATAAATAAGCTTTACTAGGTTAAATATGAAGCAGAAAAGGACATGAGGCAGATCATACTGTATATGGAGTAAATACTCCAGCCTGTAAAAATAAACTGATTATATTACATTAAAAACTATTTCTGATTAAGCATGCTCAGGTTCCTTGCCTAGACTTATTATTTACCAAAATAAGTAAAATTTGGTAGGATACAAGTTACTGTTTTAAATATGTTATTTGTCTACTTTGAGTTTTGAAATCTAGAAGTAGTAGCTGAATGTACACTGCCTGTCCAAGACACAGAGGGAATTTATTTGCAAATAGTAAAATATTTAAAGGGTAAAGTTTTGTCAACATATCTGTCAGGGTTCCAAATAACAGACCCAAAGTAATCAAAACTTTGAGGCTTAGAGTTTCTTCAAAGTATGAATTAATTAAGAATGTCATATTGACATAGCTGGTGGTACCGAATTTTTCCCACCCAATCAAAACCACACCATCACATGGCCCAATAAGGTCGTAGTCTCAGCTCCATGCCCCTATAACACCTGGTAGAGTATCCTTGGCTCCCATGGGAAAGAACCTTATATTGGCTACACAGTCCCCGCAGCTATCTCTACCTCCCCTCCCCCACTTCACGTCCCCAGAGATTCGACTGTGGCCCTGAAGATGCTCCTAAAATGGCTTCAGGGCTGACAATATCTGTATCTATCTGTGTCTGTTAAATGGAACATGTTTAACTAGAAAAATATTTCTGAATGGTTTTGCTGATAAAACTTGGGGGAAAGAGATGTCAAACATGTTCTCATGGTTTTTTTTTTTATATCATCCAGATAACTTTTCCTTTATTTGTGTTCCCCATACTGTAGTCATATCTTGTTCACCTTGTCATTTAATTTTTCATTCTATTTGTACTGGTTACTCTTTACTATTTTGCAGTTCCAGGTTTTGCATCCTATTTGATATTAAATGGAACAATATAATTTAGTTTAAATACTACTTTAAACCGCTTTCTAAAACACACAGTGAAATTAAGATAGTTTAAACATCTGATTGGAAGTATATTTGTGGTATGATTCAATTAAAACTATGACATAGGAACCTGTTATGTGATTAGGTATATTATTTATATACTGTATTTCCTTTGAAAAATAATGTGTAATGTATAGACATTTCAATAATTTCATCATGAATCTTGCTGAAAGTAGATTTGAGGTTTTACTTCCATCTATTTCAAATAATTCAGTCATAATCCAAATTTATTACTTGTTGCAAAGTAGAAAATAAAATGAACCCAACCTCCATTTAAGGATACAGAGTACTGAAGCTCTCCTTTCTGCTTGAAATTAACACAGAGCAATCTAAATTTTGTGGATGCTTTATTAGTTTTAAATTGCTGTGAATCCTTGCTAGATTGAGTGACACATTCATAAATGAATAAACAAATAACGTGTTTGACTTGAAACTCTGTGCAGGAGCCTGGATATTCACTGGAGGTACCCATTATGGACTGATGAAGTATATTGGAGAAGTAGTGCGAGATAATACTATCAGTAGGAACTCGGAAGAGAACGTGATTGCTATTGGCATAGCTCCTTGGGGCATGGTATCTAATCGTGAGAATCTTATCAGAACTTGTGATACTGAGGTACTGAATTTGGTTAATAATTTACATTCAAGATTATTTCAGTCCCAACATTACATAGAGGAGGTTATTTACTCATTTAAATCCATTCTATTGCTGCATGTCTACGCTGATATTTGAAACAAGATTTTAACATTATGTAGTCTATAGTTCTTGAAGCTTGAACAATTATAGATCTTGATTAATTATTAATGAAATGATTGAAAGAATATTGCAAACAATGTATCATTTACAAAACAATAAATTGAGCTGCAAATCATGTGGAAAGTCAAATTAGTCTTAGAAATGAATTATGTAAATTGACAGAATAAAGAAAGGCTAGAATAAAACAAAGATTATGTTCACAGAAAATTTGACTAAGTTATAATTTAGCAAAAAATATTTTAAAAAATGAAAGGAAACTTGCATATTAAAATTGGTGACACAATTTTCAAATGGCTGCTTACAAGAATAGAGTTAATGAGTGAAATGTAAACAAGAGGTCCACTTCTTCATTCCCCCAAACATTGACTCCTACACTCCCCATCCATTTCTTTATGGAGAAATTGTTTTTGCCAATGAAAAAAGGCTGATGCCTAGCATATCTGGTGGAGCATGCATGGGCAACCTCAAGAGAGCCATGCTTGCAGATATTGCAACCAATGCAGCTCTGGTCAGGGTTTGAGATTCCAAAATTTAATGAGCTCAGTTTAGTGTGATTTCTTGTCCAAATGAATTGCATGCATTGTGTTATTAACCATCATTTCTCAAAATTTGAAAAAAGGTTGACAAAGATAATATGTAATGCAAAAAAATAAGATGTTGAAAGGATTTTTATGCCTAAATGTTTTATCTAATTCCCAGACATACTATTCAGCAAGCTACATCATGGATGATCAGAAAAAGGACCTTTTATACTGTTTAGATAATAACCATACTCATCTAATTTTGGTGGATAATGGAACTCATGGGTGTCAAGGCACAGAGACAAAGTTACGCACCCAGTTAGAAAAATATATTTCAGAATGCATTATTCCAGGTCAGTATCTAATAGGGATAATTATTTTAGAATTAAGTATCAATTAACATCAAATGTTATAGTTATTTTTTAGGATGAATACATTCATTTGACTCACATGTAGTTTAGTTTTTTTTTTTATTAGAATGTTATATTTAAAAGGCAACTATATGATGTAACAAGTGAATGAATAAATAAATATATTTAAGATAAAAAATTTCTCTACTGATTATGTTGAACAGTTATTATATAGAATATATGAAAAAATATTTCTGTGTTCACTGTGATTCATGTTGCATGTGTGCTGGCCAGCTAATTTTTGGCCTTGATTTTCAGCCGTTTTTCTCCCTCCGGAGGGAGAAAAATGGCCCAATAGCAACCCATAAGTTTGTTCCTAAACTTCTAGTTTGCGTGTTCGGGCATTTTTCACCCTCCTCAGGCTCCTAGAAAGCCTCTGGAGCCTGAGGAGGAAGAAGAATGGACCTACCAGGCTCACCGGAAATCGGAAAATGGGCTGTTTCCAGCCTCTGGAGGGTCTTCGGAGGGCCTCCAGGGGGCGGAGAGGCCGTTTTTGCTCTCCCCAGGCTCCTAGAAAGCTGAGTGTGCATGCGCAGGGCAGTGGGGGGGTGGTGGTCATGTGTTGATGTGCTGGAGGCATGGCACTGGGGGAGGCATTAAATTATGGGGGTAGTATGCAAGTGCTTTTGGCACCCGAGGTGAAAAAGGTTTGCCATCACTGTTATAGGCTTTGGGAGTTTTGAGGTAAGGACTTTTTAGATTCTCAGAAACTATATAGAAAATATTCTTGGAATACAAAGAAATATTTAAGATATGGCAAAAATATGGTGACTCAAACTAACCCCTGCCATGTAAATCAAGGGCCCACTAAAGAGAGAAGATGGCAAGGAAGTGACTGGCAGTAGGGAGAAAGCAGAGCTGCTTAACTAATTCTTTGCATCAGTCCAACGTACCCAAAAAACTACTGTAAAAGACAAACTAGAAATAAAAATTAAAATAATCAAGAAAATGGTAAGAGAACACCTATCTGACTTTGATGAATATCTGACCTTGATGAATATAAATCATTCATCTTCTTGATCAGTTTTGTATGGACTCCTCTTAGCAACTCCTTGCTTATAAGATCTCTCATATAATCTTGATGCCCTCTTTCTGTTTCCTTATTCAGCTTGTCTTTGATTGTCAGCAGTGTTATCAAAATTTTTGCTAGTGGAATTTCTTTCTTTAAATCCATAGGTTCTTTAATTTTATCTTCTTCTATATCTTGACCTTTGAAATAGATTTCCTCTCCATTTAATTCCTCTTTCTGTATTCTATTCTTTCCCTTCCCTTTTAGGAGGGAGCGAGTTATCCTAAACAGGGTGGCTGGGCGAGATTCTGCAGACGTAATAAGAGCGGAAAAACGTACACATTTTGCCGCCCGTATCGCCACTAAATAAGTCCTAGTGAAGGCTCTTAGTAGTGTTCGGTCAGATTCGGAGTTGCTAGCCCTCCAGCGTCACTCTAGGCATCTCTTTTGGCGCTTCATCTCCCGGAGTTCCTCGGGGAACCAAGGTGCCCTCCTGGATCCACTGCTGCGGAGAGGCCGCAAAGGCGCAATCCGGTCTAGTGCCTCAGTAGCCACTGTATTCCACGTGGTGACCAAGGACTCTGTCGGATTGTGGGCAAGAGAGTCAGGTATCTCCCCAAGCTCCTTCTGAAATCCCAACGGGTCCATCAGGTGCCTGGGGCGGAACCACTTAATCGGTTCCACCTCCCTGCAGTGGGGGAGTAGCTTCCAAAAATCAAGCCTCAACAGGAAGTGATCTGACCATGACAAGGGGGAGATCTCTATACCCCTTAACTCAAGATCACGTCTCCACTGCCCCAAGAGAAACACTAGGTCAAGCGTGTGTCCCGCTCTATGAGTCGGACCCTGAATTACCTGGGTCAAGTCCATGGTTGTCATGGAAGCCATGAACTCCTGGGCCCCGTCAGAGCGTTTGCCTAGGGACAGCAGGTTGAAGTCCCCCAGTACTATCAGTCTGGGGAACTCAACCGCCAACCCGGCTACTGACTCCAGGAGCGCAGGCAGAGCTGTTGTGATGCAGCTGGGAGGTAGGTACGTCAAAAGCAAGCCCACTTGAACCCCTAGGTCTAACTTCAAGAGAAGGGACTCACACTCTACAGTCTCCGGAGCAGGGATCCTGTGAGGAACTAATGATCCTCGGATAATAATTGCCACTCCCCCACCCCTTCTTTGATGTCGTGGTTGGTGGAGCACCTGAAACCCTTCCGGGCACATTTCTGAGAGGGGGACTCCTCCCTCATGGGCCAGCCAGGTTTCAGTAATACATGCCAGATCTGCCCCCTCATCAAGTATTAAGTCCTGGACGAGGGGAGCTTTATGAATCACAGACCTGGCATTTAGCAACAACAACCTGAGACCAGGGTCTCTTGCCACCAGGTCCTTGAGTTGAGCTTACAGGGCGACGTAGCAAGCCCTCCTTCCACGGTAATGGCTAGCCCTGTAGCTCCCGTCAAACCTGCCCCTCCCCATCATGACCGGAATGCTCCGGCCCACCCCCATACTACATACTACATATGCAGTAGTACGCTTTTCTCAAGTCCAGTTTGGTGAACACCTTGCCTTTAGCCAAGTGGTTCAACATATCCTTCATGAGAGGTAGTGGGTAGGTGTTCTTTACACATATGGCATTTATCCCTCGCAGATCAATGCAGAGATGAACCCCGCCATATTTCTTCTCTTTGAAGAGCAGTGGGGCTGCTACTTCTGACTTAGCTGGTTTAATAAAGCCCCACTTCAAATTGACGCCAATGTACTTTCTTAATTCTACCATCTCTTTGAGGGTCATGGAGTACATTTTTGGCTTTGGTAGGGTAGCCCAAAATATGAATTCTATTGCACAATCACTGGGCTGATGAGGGGGGAGATAGTTACAATCTTCCTCACTGAAAACCCCTGACAGGCCCCAGTACTCTTTTGGCACTTACTGGATTCCTGGGGTTTTTGTTTTTGCTGCAGGGGCTGCAGGCTCTGGGCAGTCTGCTTTATTGGGTTCAATAGTCCCCAGGTGGCCCTCTGGCTTCACCGGTAATAGCGGCCCAAAGCTTATAATCAATTTCTGAACATCGTCCTCCCACATTATTGTAGGGGTCCACTTGTCCAGCTATGCAAGCCCCAAGATAATTGATTCATGCATTTTTGGAGCTACGATGAATCTGAGGAATTCATAGTGGCAGCCTATCTGCAACTTTACTAAGTCAGTAATTAGTTTGGCTGGGGCCCCACCAATTAGCATTCCATCTACCTGCTCAAACTGAATGGGATGGGCTAGGGGTCTTGTGCATATGCCTAGCTGCTCCACGATAGATATGCTGATTAAGCATCGGGTGCAGCTGGTGTCCATGATTACTCCAACTTCCCCTTCTACCCCTGTTTCGGGCATTTTGAGCTTGGCTTTGATGGCAAAGGGGTGGACGGGTACACTTACCTTTGCGTCATCTTCACTGTTTTCCTCCTCCTCCAAAGTGGGAGGGGTTTTCCCATTGCTCGGACTCTCTATGTCCTCAGGCTGGGGATCAGATTTCTCATGTTGTTGGGCCAGATGACTTTCTTTGTGGCTTTTGGGGCCTTCTATTTGTCCCGCTGGCAGTTGGTGTGCACTCTTGTGGGATTGAGGTTGAAGCCAGGCACTCTGATGCTCTGTGCCCAGATTGACTGCACCAGTAGCCTTTTATTATCCCCCTGAGGGGACGGGGATTCTCAGCTTGCTTTGTCTGCATTCAGCGGCCCAAAGGTCTTCTAGCAAGTTTTTTCTGCAATGGGCTTTTGATGGGGGTGAAGATCGTGGTCCAGAAAGACTGTGGTGATGCACCAATTCTGGTTCTCTTCTGGAACACCCCCCTGCGAGATGTTGGCCTGATCCACTTGTTGCTGTGTGGAAAGAGCAAAGATCTCTACTCCAGAGTCTCTATTAGGGAAGGAGAATGTGGGCTGGGCCAGGGTCCACCTAGGTGGTCCCGAGCTAAGGCGAGGGTTGATTCCATTCATATTCAGCTGTCTGAATTGGTCTGGGAGACTGGTCAGAGATTGACTGCGTGAAGGAGGCAGGGGTCCCCAGTTATCAGATCGGCTAGCTGGCATTTGCTTTGGTCTCCTCCAGTCATGTGTCACGGTTGCCCTTGCAAACACCTGCAGCTCCAGCAGCAACTCCCTAGATGCAATAAATCCTGAGGCTTCATCTTGCAGAGCTAATTCCATTTGCAAGAGAGGCCATGGGGTTGGCTCTTAGCACCTGTCTCCCAGCTGAAGTTCCCTCTCTGCAGCCTCTACCATGGCCTTGGAAGGCACATAGATGGTCTCAACATAGATAGACGATCCATCATCTGCTGCTTTCCCCATGGCTTTCTTTTCCTCCTCCATCTTCACTGAGATTTTTCACTGCCCAAGCTCGGGTCACTGCTAGGAATCAGAACCCCGAACAGCACCCCAATTTCTGGAGTAGCTGGTGAAGTATTTTAAGGGAGATTTGGGTTAATGTCAGCATTCCAAGTAGCATCCAAAATTAAATCAGAGTCCAAGGCTCTATAAATAAAGTTCCAATTTATTAAGAGAGCCATGTTGGCACATCTGGGAAAACCCGAATCTGAAGCTTCTCGGTTTTCCCCACCCAGGTTACAGTTCATGATCTTGCCCCCACACCCACAAGTCCATCACATGGTCCAGTTTTCTACTGTCATGCTGGCTGTTCCACCCATCCAGATCTGATCAGGTGCAAAGGTGTCAAGACAAAGGATTCAAAATAAAATTCCAGAAAGGAATTTTATTTTGGCCACATAGCATTTTACTCAAGTTCAGGTGGGCCTTCACATTCAAGTAGGTACCTGTCTCCCTGCTAGGTTTCATCGCCCCTACCGGAGCTGCTGGATATGTTAGCTGGATTGGCGGTTGATTTCCCCAGGCTTATGCTCCTGGGGGATTTCAATCTGCCTTCCATTGGCAAGACATCCGACTCAGCTTGGGAGTTCATGGCTTCCATGACAGCTATGGACCTAACTCAGTTAATTCAAGACCCCACCCATAATGGGGGACACACGCTCAACCTGATTTTTGTCTCTGGGCAATGGATGAATGATCTAGATTTAGGGGATATTTCTATCCAACGCTTGTCATGGTCAGATCATTTCCTCATCACGCTTGACTTCCATACTGTTACCTCTCACTGCAGGGAGGCGGAACCGACTAGATGGTTCCGCCCCAGGCACCTGATGGACCCTGAAAGGTTCCTGATGGAGCTTGGGACTTTTCCTGAATCCCTTGCTCACAACTCGACCGAAGCCCTAGTGGAAGCCTGGGGTAGGGTGGCCACTGGGGCTTTGGATCGTGTTGTGCCTTTGCGGCCTCTGACCCGGTGTCGATCCCGGGTAGCTCCCTGGTTTACCGAGGAGCTCCGGGAGATGACATGCCAGAAAAGACACCTAGAGAGGGGTTGGAGGGCCAGCCAGTCCGAATCTGATTGAACACTAGTAAGAATTCATATTAAATCCTACTTAGTGGCGATAAAAGCGGCAAAACGGCAACATTTTCCCGCTCTTATCGTGTCCACAGATAACTGCCCAGCCGCCCTGTTTAGGGTGACCCGCTCCTTACTTAACCAAGGAACTGGGAAAAACCCCTTGCAGGGTAGGGCTGAAGAATTTGTTCAGTATCTGCAGGATAAAATCACTCAGGTCGGACAGGCTTGGACTCTGACTGGGTAGATTCAGGCGAGTTCATGGGAATGAATCTTGTGGAGACCATCTGGGATGAGTTTGACCCTGTGACCCCCGAAGGCATGGACAGGATTATGGGGAGACTCAGTGCTGCCACTTGTGTGCTGGACCCGTATCCCTCTTGGTTAGTCTCAGCTTCCCAGGAGGTGACACGAGGCTGGCTCCAGGTGATTACCAACACTTCGTTGAGAGAGGGGTTCTTTCCCATCACCTTGAAGGAGGTGGTGGTGAGGCCCCTCCTTAAGAAGCCTTCCCTGGACCCAGTTTCTTTAGCCAACTATCGTCCGGTCTCCAACCTTTGCTTTATATATTATTTCATATATATTATAACATATATATGAAACCACTGGGTGAGATCATCCATGGTTTTGGGGTACGGTATCATCAATATGCTGATGGTACCAAACTTTTCAGCTGTACCCCAAACCACCCAAACAATGCCCTCGACATGATGTCCCGATGCCTGGAGGCTGTGTGTATCTGGATGGGGAGGAACAGGCTCAAGGTCAATCCCTCCAAGACTGAGTGGCTGTGGTTTCCATCATCCTGATTTGTGCATCTTGTTCCATCTTTGATGATAGGGGGAGAAATTTTAGCCCCCACAGAGAGAGCCCACAATCTGGGCATCCTCCTGGATATGCGACTTAGTTTAGAAGAACACCTGACAGCCGTGACCAGGGGGGCCTTTTACCAGGTTCGCCTGGTACATCAGTTGCGCCCCTTCCTGGATCGGGATACTCTGTGCACAGTCACTCATGCCCTTGTCCTTTCTCGCCTGGACTACTGTAACGCTCTCTACATGGGGCTGCCCTTGAAGATTACCCAGAGGCTTCAACTGGTCCAGAATGCAGCTGCGTGGGTTATCATGTGGGCACCTAGGTGCTTCCATGTTACACCCCTTTTAGGCAGCCTGCACTGGTTGCCAGTTGTTTTAGGGGTACAATTCAAGGTACTAATTATGACCTTTAAAGCACTCCATGGCTTAGGCCCAGGATACCTGCGAGACCACCTACTGCCACCGGTAGCCTCCCACTGTCCAGTGCGATCCCACAGAGTTGGCCTCCCCAGGGTTGCCGTTGGCCAGACAGTGTCGGCTAGCGATCCCCAGGGGGAGAGCCTTCTCTGTGGGAGCGCCTTCCCTCTGGAATGAGCTGCCCCTGGAGCTTCCTATAATCCCCAACCTCCGGTCCTTCCGACGCGCCCTAAAAAGTTGGCTTTTCCAGCAAGCCAGCCTGGCCTGAACAAAACAAAATAAATTATTGATCATTGTTAATTTTAATTGATTGTTTTTAAAAAAATGTTATTGTTAATCCTAATTGGGTTTGTTTGGGATATTCTATTTAATTTTTTTAACTTTTGTAATATGTGTCTTTTTTAATGTTGTACGCCACCCTGAGTCCTTGGGAGAAGGGCGGCATATAAATCCAATAAACCAAACCAAACCAAACCACTCCATACTATCTCCCCTCCCAATTCCCCATCATAGAAACAGCATAGTAAAATAATAGAAAGTGTGGTAGGCCAAAGATCCAAAAGGTTGCAGGTCTGACACCTGAGTTGTATAAACAGAGGCATAGAATCAAGATCATGTAAAATATTAGTGCCACTTTATAAAACCCTAGTAAGACCACACCTGGAATATTGCAACCAATTTTCGTCACCATACTACACAAAAGATGTTGAGACTTTGGGAAAAGTTCAGAGAAGAGCAACTGAAATGATCAAAGGCTTGAAGAGTAAACCATATGAAGAATGGCTGCAAGTTTTGGGTTTGGTTAGTCTAAAGAAAAGAAGAATTAGGGGTGATATGATAGCAGTATTCCAGTATTTGAGGGGCTGCCACAAAGAAGAGGGGGTCAAATTAGTCTCCAAAGCACCAGAGGGCAGGACAAGAAACAATGGTTGGAAACTAATCAAAGAGAGAAGCAATCTGGAATTAAGGAGAAACTTCCTAACAGTGAGGGCAATTAACCAGTGGAACAGCTTGCCTTCAGAAATAGTGGGCATTCCATCACTGGAGGTTTTTAAGAAGAGATTAGACAGTCATTTGTCTGAAATGGTATAGGTTCTCCTGCTTGAGCAGGGGGCTGGACTAGAAGACCTCGAAGGTCCCTTCCAGCTCTATTCTATTCACATACTTGGGATCATATTTAGATGTGAAATGTTTACTAACTCACAGGTGCTTTTTCAAGTGGCAACTGAACTGTCTTTGTTTTTCCTTGAAGATGTTTCGCTTTTCATGCAAGAAGCTTCTTTATTTTTGACTGAATGTTGGAAAATGGAAGGAATTATCTTCCTTGCAATCACATGGACATTAGTACTCTTTCTGAGTCATTGAGGCCACTTGGAGATTACTGACATTGAGATTATTTTTGTAGTACTTGGGTTTATACAGCACAAAGAAATAGGAGGGATCTGGAGAGGAAGCTGTATGAGCAAGGAAACCCTGAGCATGGCTATAAGCCCCAATCTAACTGAAGCAAAAGAGCCACCATCCCACTGCCACTTAGAGATTCTCATGACAGGGGAACTCACTTTGAGGATTTCATAGTAGCATAGTTAAATCAAGAGTTATTTCATGCCATTACTGCAGGCTAGCAAGTAAAATACCACACAATTCCTTATTAATTTTCATTTTCCATCTTTTTATAAAAATGCTTTTTACAGCTCTAATCTTGTTAACCTTGTTGGATTTGAAAGCTCTTGTTGGATTTGAGACTGATTTGTGTTTTAACAAGTGCCCTATCTTCTGACCACACTGTGCTTGCCCATTTATATATACAGAAGCTGGAATGGGAAACAAGTAAAACCAAAATTAAAAATAATATAAATTAAAAATGCTCAAGGACAAACTCTAAAACCTTTAAAATAAAATCTATCAAATTCTTTATTACAGTCAAGAAGCAAATGTGGGTTCAAATCAGTAACAATATTATATGGGTTAAAGGGGAGTGAAATAAAGGTGGTTGAATAATTTATGTACACAAATAGGAAAAGTAAAACCATCAGACAAGAACTAATGTAACAGACCATGTTTAAAGGATCCTGTTTCAGGTTTCACATTCAACACACGCTCAGTTGCTAGGTGATTATAGCAATTTAATCAGGGCTAAGTAGATAGACAAATTCCCAAACAATGTCTAGGAATGAAAACTTGCCTGAGTAATTTCACTTTCACTAGTAACACTTGAAAGAGAACTCAAAATCCAGTCTGAAGCTCAGCCAGGCCAGGTTTATCAGCCAGGCCAGAGTTTCCTACAGGAGCAGAATATGCAAGAAGGACTGCCAGAATAGGAGATCAATAGGATTGTTTACAACAGAAAAGCAGGACCAGGCTGCCTCTTAAAATCAGGTGCAGCCAGCTGATGTCAGCCTCTGCTTTGCTATTTGCTTTCAGATGCCATTGAAATGGGGAGGGGGGCTTGGTATTTGGGAGGGGAAGTTTTAGTACAGGAGAGATTGTAAAAAGGGAGTTTTGTTCTCACCATCTACTGCGCATGCTGGAGACTAGTGCTTGGTGTTGGTCAAGGCCAACCGTCCTGCATACCAACCTGATAATGCTCCTTGAAGACGAAACTCACATGACACCTAGGGGATTTGCAGATTGGACAGTGGGATGAGGGTTATCGGGGGGCGGGGTTGGTTACATATTGATATGTATGATTTCGCGTGCTTTTGCCTCAGATCTTGCTTTGCTTAGCTGCTATCTTTTCATAACCAGTAAAAGTACTCTTAATTCTGCAAAATGGAGTTAAGTGGTTTCTTTCTTGGTTGCTGAGGGAAACTGGCTTGACAGCTATCTTTAATGAAGACAATTACTTCCTTGCTTGGCAAGGCATCTCATTCAGTGTTTTTACTCTTCATTCTATTCCCTGAGTAAGGACTTGGAGGCCAAATTGCATCATGTAACTGTTCCAGCTATTCTGATGGTGCCTATATTTGATCAGTTTCAGGTAATACCTGGCTTGGTGTCCTGAAACTGCCATTCCAATGGTTCAGCTTTTCAGAATTAGAATAATTAAAACATTTAGATAATATAAATTAAGAAATAATATACCAAGATTATGAAATAGTTTCATAACAAAGCAGACAATGTCTCCCAAAAGGTAGAGCAGGGAACTAGAAGGTCAGCTATACTGGATTTAATTCTTACTAAAAAAGATGAAATGATAGAAGGGGTTGAAATTGCAGGAACTTTGGGGAGTGACTGTGATATTGGAATTCAACAATGCAGGCACAAGCAATATAACTATGTCAAACTAGTGTTTTAGACTTTAAGAGAACTGATTTCAACAAACTTAGAGTGAGTTTGAGAAGGATTCCATGGATGGAAACCTTTAATGGGAAAAGAGCTGTTGATAGGGAGTGAGCAGTCCAGCCTCAGCTGCTTTTTTGTGATGTGCCGCAGGGCTCAGTATTTTCTCCACTCTTTTTCAACATCTATATGAAACTGCTAGGTGAGATTACCCGTCACTAAAGGTTGAGGGATCTACAGTATACTGATGACACTAAATTCTATATTTCCACTCTTGGTGAGCCAAGCGATGCTGTGGTCTTGTGGTACCTGCTGTGGTCTTGTGGTACTGTGGAGGCCTGGATGGGGGGGTCAACCAACTTCAACTGCACCCTGATAAGACTGAATGGTTTGCAGTACATGACGCTCTGGGATCTGGGAATTAGTCAACTTTGACTCTGGATGGGGTGGCACTGCCCCAAAAAGATCCGATCCACAACTTGGGGGTTCTCCTGGAGTTGTGATCCCTGCTCGAGGAGCGGTTGGCAATCATGGCTACAAGAGTCTTTGCACAACTTTGTGTTGCATGCAAATTGCGGCCTTTCCAAGATCAGGATTTCCTGTGCTCAGTCATTCAGTCCCTAGTCATCTCATGGTTGGACTATTGTAATGCATGTAGACATGGGGCTACCCTCAAACATTCAGAAGCTACAGCTCGTGCAGAGTGCAATGGCACAGGCAGTTTTGGGAGGCCTTCTCTGCTGTTGCTCATGTCCTCTGGAGTCTGGAACATCTTCCTCCCAATGTAAGATTAGCCCTATCCTATCCTTTTGTAAGGGCCTAAAGACATTTTGGGCCCCAATGGGAGAACAGCACAGTGGAGGTGGTTGAATAAAAACAGATCCCACCTCCCCCACCCCGCCTTCCCTTCATGTCCTTTGATTTTAATGTTTCGTTTTTAATTTTTTTAATGTATATGTTTAGATATATTTTTATGACTGTAAGCCACCCAGAGTTATCTTATGATAAGATGGGCAGCCAATAAATTTTATAAATAAATAATAAGTAAACTCAGAAAGCTTGGGAAACTCCAAAAATGTGATTATAAAAACCCAGTCAGTTAACTAAGTTAAATTAAGTTAAGATAAGTTAAAAATTGGAAAACATAGAGTTAATATTGTATGAAAGGTAGGAATTGGATATGTATATAGTAACTATATCATGAAAGGGCTTAATGCATAGATAATTTGACTGACCATGCATACCTATGTAATGGATACAAACTGTTATTGTTGTAAGATCAAAAAATTCCATGGAAATGACTATGCCAGAAACGTCACACTATGTCCAACGTTTTTAATGTTTACCTAATAAATACTTTAAAAAAATATATTGCATCCAGTGTTGGTCACCACAGTAGAAAAAAAGATGTTGAGACTCTAGAAAGAGTGCAGAGAAGAACAACCAAGATTATTAGGGAACTGAGCATGGTTAGTGTAGTAAAGACAAGGGCCAGGGGAGACATGATAGCAGTGTTTCAATATTTGAGGGGCTGTCACAGAGAGGAAGGGGTCAAGCTATTTTCCAAGGTACCTGAAGGCCAGATGAGGCATAATGGATGGAAATTAATCAAGGGGAGATTCAACCTAGAAATAAGGAGAAATTTTCTGATAGTGAGAACCATCAACCAATGGAACAGCTTGCCTTTGTAGGGTGTGGGAGCTTTATTACTGGAGGCTTTCAAGAAGAGATTGGACATTTGTCAGAAATGGTGATGGGTCTCCTACTTGGGTGGGGAGTTGGACTAGATGACGTACAAGGTCCCTTCCAACTCAGTTAATCTAATCACCTTTTAGGAGTCTCTGGCTTATCTGGTCCTTTCCATGCTGCTCTGATGTGAAGATAATCCTGTAGGATAATTTTCAGGTTCAAGTACCTTGGGGAGGGGGTCTGCTGTTAGCCTGTAGTGGCACTGAGTAGCATGTTTGGCTTGCTTCTTGAAGGTACAGATTAGGAATACAAATCAAAATAGGCAACAAAATGATAGAACATCTATCCACTCTAGATGGATTCAAATCATCAAGACCAGATGGATTACATCCCAGGAGCTGGTTGCTGGTGGATGTGATCTTGGAACTTTTGAATTATATCATTCAAAGATCCTGGAGCACCAGGGAACTACCAGAGGACTGGAAAAGAACTGATTTGATTCCCATCTTCAAAAAAGGGGGGAGGAGGAGAATGGATCCAGGAAATATAGACCAATCATCCTGACATCAATACCTGGGAAGATCCTGGAAAAGATAATCTGTGAAAATATAGAAAGAAGCAAAGCTATTACTAGAAATCAACATAGGTTTGAAAAAATAGATCATGCCACACAAACCTTACTGCATTTCATTTCATTTTCATTTCATTTATTAAAATTTATAGGCCGCCCTTTTCCCTGAGGGGACTCAGGGCGGCTTACAATCACAAGGGAAGGGGGTGCAGTATCAAAAGACAAAACAAAATGTGAACAAAGAAAAAATAATAAAACACAACTTTCATTCAGCAATCAACACTCGGGCGGGTAACTTGGAAACCTATCCCCAGGCCTGCTGGGAGAGCCAGATCTTGAGGGCTGCGCGGAAGGTCTGGATGGTGGTGAGGGTACGAATCTCAACGGGGAGATCGTTCCACAGGGTCGGAGCTGCAACAGAAAAGGCTCTCCTCCGTGTAGTCGCCAGTCGACATTGACTGGCAGATGGAATTCGGAGGAGGCCCAGTCTGTGCGATCTAATTGGTCGAAGGGAGGTAATCGGCAGGAGGCGGTCTCTCAAGTACCCAGATCCACTACCATGGAGTGCTTTAAAGGTGGTCATCAGTACCCTGAAGCGCACCCGGAGACCGACAGGTAGCCAGTGCAGCTCGCGGAGGATGGGTGTAACGTGGGCGAACCGCGGTGCGCCCACTATCACTCGCGCGGCTGCATTCTGGACTAACTGTAGTCGCCGGATGCACTTCAAGGGCAACCCCATGTAGAGCCCATTGCAGTATTCCAGCCTAGAGATCACAAGGGCTCGAGTGACTGTTGGGAGAGCCTCCCGGTTTAGGTAGGGCCGCAACTGGCGGACCAGGCGAACCTGGGCAAATGCCCCCCTGGTCACAGCTGACAGCTGGTAGTCAAAAGTCAGCTGTGGGTCCAGGAGGACTCCTAAGTTGCGGACCCTATCTGAGGGGTATAAAATTTGACCCCCCAGCCTAAGAGTTGGTACATTAGTCAAATTGTTGGGAGGGAAACACAACAGCCACTCGGTCTTGTCCGGGTTGAGTACCAGTTTGTTAGCGCTCATCCAGTTCTTAACGGCCTCAAGGCCCTGGTTCATCACGTCCACCGCTTCATTGAGTTGGCACGGGGTGGACAGATACAGTTGCGTATCATCCGCATATTGGTGGTATTTTATCCCGTGCCTCCGAATGATCTCGCCCAGCGGTTTCATGTATATGTTAAATAGTAGGGGGGATAAGACCGAACCCTGGGGCACCCCACATGTTAGGGGCCTCAGGGACGATCTCTGCCCCCCGACCAACACCGACTGCGACCTGTCCGAGAGGTAGGAGGAGAACCACTGCAGAACAGTGCCTCCCACTCCCACCTCCCGCAGTCGTCGCAGAAGGATACCATGGTCGATGGTATCGAAAGCCACTGAGAGGTCAAGGAGAACCAGGATGGACGCATAGCCTCCATCTCTGGCCCTCCAGAGATCATCGGTCAATGCGACCAAAGCGGTTTCTGTGCTGTAACCAGGTCTGAAGCCAGACTGGAAGGGGTCAAGATAGCTAGCTTCCTCCAAGGCCCGTTGAAGCTGGAAGGCCACCACCTTCTCAACAACCTTCCCGATAAAGGGGAGGTTGGAGACAGGACGAAAGTTGTTTAAAATGGCTGGATCCAAGGATGGTTTCTTCAGGAGGGGTCTCACCACCGCCGTTTTAAGTACGGCGGGGAAGTGCCCCTCCCGAAGGGAGGCGGTCACGACCGCCTGGATCCAGCCATGTGTCACCTCCCTGCTGTTGGCAACCAGCCAGGAGGGACACGGGTCCAGAATGCAGGTGGAGGCACTTACAGCTCGAATGGCCTTGTCCACATCCCCAGAGGCAGCATCCTGGAACTCAACCCAGAGGTGATTTGCCAAGTAGTCCTCCTGTGTCTCGGCTGGATCTACTGCGGTGGAGTCCAAGTCCGACCGAAACCGAGCTATTTTGTCCGCCAAGAATTGAGCATAGTCCTCAGCCCTACCCTGCAAGGGGTCTCCCGCATCCCTCCTATTAAGGAGGGAGCGGGTTATCCTAAACAGGGCGGCTGGGCGTGACTCGACGGACGCAACCAAGGCAGAGATGTATGATCTTTTAGCAGTTCTTAATGCTCGAACGTAGTCCTTGGTGCAGGTAGTCAGAAGTGCTCGGTTCGCCTCGGACTTATCGGACCTCCACAGGTGCTCTAGGCATCTCCTCCGGCGTTTCTTCTCCCGGAGCTCCTCGGTGAACCAAGGAGGCCTCCGGGATCCACTGACCCGGAGGGGCCGTAGTGGCGCAATCCGATCAAGGGACTCCGACGCCGCCGAATGCCAGGCGGCAACCAGAGTCTCCGCCGAACTGTGGGCGAGAGTGTCAGGAATGACCCCAAGCTCCGTCTGGAACCTCAACGGGTCCATAAGTCGCCTGGGGCGGAACCACCTGGTCGGTTCCTCCTCCCTACGGTGGGGGTTTGGCCTCTGGAAGTCAAGCCTCAGTCGGCAGTGGTCTGACCACGACAGACATTCTTTGACAAAGTGACTAAATTAATGGACCAGGGAAATGCTGTGGACATATAATGGGCCTATCCAATAAAATGCAATTCAGTTGTGAGAAAAGCAAGGTTTGACAGCTAGGCAAGAAAAATGCATAGGTATAGACTAGGGGGTACCCGGCTCAACAGTAACTGTGAGAGGGATCTAGGAGTTCTAGTGGACAACCACTTAAACCACTTAAATATGAAACAACTGTGTACTGCAGCTGCCAGAAAAAAAACAGTGCAGTTTTAGACTGCATCAACAGAGGAATAGTGTTGTGGAAGATTGAGGAAGATCGGTTTATCGTGATTCATGCCTCAGAGACTGTTTGAGAGAGTTTAATTTGCAGCTTTGTGGCTGGCAGCTCCCAGCTGGCAATTATCCAAGGAGCTGATAAGATCGGGACTTTGAGTTTGTGCTTTGGGCTAATTTTCGCCCTCTGGAGGCTTCAGGGAAATGGCCAAATGGGCAACCCAGAAGTCCGTTCCCAAAATTCCAGTTTGCGTGTTGGCCATCCGCAGGCTCCTAAGAAAGCCTCTGGAGCCTGGGGAGGGCAAAAACCGGATCTACCAGGCTCAATGGAAGTCAGAAAATGGGCCGTTTCTGGCCTCCAGAGGGCCTGCGGGGGAGGCCGTTTTTGCCCTCCACAGGCTCCACGAAAGTCATGTGCGGGGCAGAGGGGGGGGTCATAAGTGCATGCGCAGGGGGCACGGCATGCAGGTGCATTAAATAATGGGGTGGGCATGCGAGTGAGCTTGATAGTGCGCACGCGCATCGTTTTGGCACCCAAGGAGAAAAAGGTTCGCCATCACTGGTCTAGTCTAATGAAGAGAAGGACTAGAGGTGACATGAAAGCAGCCTTTCAATATTTTTTTTGAACAGGTTTTATTGCAATTTTCTTTTTTCCATCATACATACTTTATGGACAGAGGGTTGACCAGGTCACATCTTATACATCAAATTCATAATCATAGTTTCAATATATTCTATTCTTCCCACTTGTATCAATATTCATCTCTTTTATACTATCCTTTATCTTCTTCGGTTAATTCATTTGAGCTTACATATCATTGCTATACATCATTTTATTGTCTTCAACTAATAACTATTAATTCATTTTTACAAATTAATCATTTTTCACTGTAGTTTGCTGTTCCAACTTCAACAGTATTATTCTCTTTACATAGTTCTTTATCATTTACACATAATTAACATAATTTATGACCTACATTTCATCTTTTTTACAGTTTCTCCAGTTGTTTACCCTATTTCTTCTTCCCCGAAAATATTGAACAAGTTCTTTCCCAATCATTAACATTTTAAATTACATTCAAAATTAATAACATTATTAAATTGTCTACTTTCACACTCCCATGTACTGGTCTATCTTATTGTATATATTTACTAATATTTATCCTATTATGCCTTCTTCTGTTAACATTTTCCTCATTGTCCATCAACTCTTGATCTTTTAAGGATCCCATTTTAATGACTTTTTGATCTGCCTTTTATGCCGTTCTCTTGAAGTCTTATTTCTATTTTTTTATTTTTATATGTGTTGTACTTTCTCTTATATCCCTTTTATCTCTTTTTATTGTATTATTTGCACCCACCCCCTCACCAGAACTTCCTCTTGTCGCTGCAGAATATTTCCCTTTTTGTCTTTTAACTCCTTTTGGGGGGATGGTTTCCCCCCTTTCCTCTCTACTCTTTCTATCTTACCATGAAGTTATATGTTATTGTCTAATTGATTCTTGTTTTTTACTTCTTCCTCTTCTATACCTTTAACTTCTTGTATCTCATTTAGATTCCCCCCTTCAAATTCCTCTTCTATTTTCTTTTCTGTGTGTTTAAACAAACTTCCTTTATTGCCTATCAAAGATTCACACACATTTTTAGCAATAAAAATAATTCTTCATATATTTGAAACTCAATTTTATAACAATTTAGAAAGTTTTTAAAACCTGCCCAATTATATCTTTTCGCAATTAGTCCAAATTTAAAGTCTATGTAATTTCCTTGTTTTTCATCTTTTCTTCAGTTATTCCTCTTCTCTTCAAAAGTGGGGTGTTCTACTGAGTATAATCCAATAGTAATCCAACTCCAGAAATAGGCAAATCCAATTAAAAATTAGCTTTCTTCAAAGAGAGCAAAGAAAAAAAAACCAAATAGAAAACACAAGCACTCCTTAAAAGTTCTCACAATGTCCAAATTATCTTCAATATAGCCAAGGTTAAGTCTCCCCACTGTTACTTCTCTTGTTTTGTATATTTAAATCTTATAGCAAGTCTGCTGAGTTTTAAATATTGTAGTATTTTTTCCACCAGTAGATGGCACTCTACATTTCTGTTTCTAACAAATACAGCTCATTATCAAAATATCCAGGGAATTTAAAATACATATAAAAATGCTATTTTCTCCGAAAAATCATTTTTAAAGATGTTTTGGCTTTCCCCAGTTTCCCAAAGAAACAAAAAGAATTCTTCTTGGGCTTTTTATTTTATAGTCTCAGATTTTTTTCCCAAGTGCCAAATAGCCGCTGTTCTAATCTCCAGAATTCCTTTTAAAGCTCTAATTTAAAAACATTAAAAAATCTTTAAGTGAGAGTTGGCTATTATCTCACCCAATTCCAGCACTCCATCCAAACACCGATCCAGCTCAGTTCTTAAGTCCGGTTGTCCCAGCTTCGAGGCAACCACAAAAAAATGGCCACCACCCCAACTGCCGATTGGGAGAGCTGCTTCTGGCCTAGCAAGGAAATTTCCAATTTTTCGCTGTCCACGAAACACCTCTCCTTTTTCTTCACCATCCCTACAAGACGGCTATGGCCAGAAGGTCTGCCGGCAGTGGTTACTGGCTGGATTTTGTGGAACTCTTCAGAACTCCGCTAATTTCCAGTCTGTTCTCACCACAACATCAACTGGAAGTCCAGTCCTCCAATATTTGAGGTGTTATCACAGAGAAAAGAGGATCAACATATTCCTAAAAGCACTTGCAGGCAGTAAAAGGAATAATGGATGAAAACTGATCAAGGAGAGGTCCAACTGAGAACTAAGGAGAAACTTCCTGACAGTAAGTACAATTAGTTAGTGGAACAGCATGCCTCCAGAAGTTCAGGATTCTCCATCACTGGAGGTTTTTAAAAAGATGTCAGAGGAGTCCTTAGTGTCTCTGAGCTTGCTTGTTTCTTGTAGACTATTCATTTCCCAAACTAGGTAACATCATCACTGCTGGTAAGGAGCGCAGTCTGCTGTTAGCTTTATATTCTGGTGGCTTGCCTGTCAGCGTTGGTGGGGGTGGCTTTGATTGGGTTCTTTGGCAGTTTCTTGATTGGTGTATTGTTTATTTGATTGTTGGTCTGATGTTAACCTTAAATCTATGCTGATATGGGTGCTGATTGCTGGTGGAGAGGTGCTAATGCCTTTTTGGGCTGGGTGATAGCCTCTTTTGCATTGTCTATACTGTTGTTAATATCTATGTGTCTATTGATGGCTGATTTGTCAGAGTGCCAGGCTTCTAGAAATTCCCTGGTGTTTTTGGACTTGGCTTGGTCTAGGATGGTCACATTTTCCCAATTAAAACTATGGTTAAATCTGTCTATAAATTAAAGAATTTTCATCATGTCTTCTGACTGCTAGTTGGTGTTCATGGGTGCATTCTGCCAGTCTTTTGCCTGTTTGTCCTACTTAATGGTTGTTACAGTCATTGCAACGTATGTTGTAGTTGACTCCTATTTTTTCTTCTGAGTTGTTGAGTCTTTTGATCTGCTTAGGATGTTTGAAGGGCTTTAGTTGGCTTGTGTGCTATGCTGATTTCATGTGATTTTCTTAATTTAATTAAAATAAGGAAAAGTTATAGTATATTTATAATAAAATTTATAGCTAAAAACCATTTGTTTATGTGTCATATACTTGTTTTTCAGATTCTAATTATGGTGGAAAGATTCCAATTGTATGCTTTGCCCAAGGAGGAGGAAAAGAAACTCTGAAAGTAAGATTCTTCCTAGGCCCCAGAGGCATTTATAGAAAAAGATAATTTTTCAGCATTTACATGATTTTTTCCCCATAAAATAATATATATATTTTATATTTGGAATGTGGTTTCCATCCATTTAAGTACATTTGTTGTTTTATAAATTGCATTTTAGTTTGTCTGGAAATCAACTCTCTGCTATGCATTTCATAAATAGAGAGACCAGGAATGCAGCACCAGTTAGTGTCTCATGATGTATGAACCTGGAAACAGCACAACATTTAACAAATAATTGACAACTGCTGCATCTGTGCACAATCTTTTGGAACTGAATCTAACACTCCACAGCTAAAAGGCAAAAGTAATTTTCTTGCTACTGAGACCCTCTAGAGCAGTGTTTCTCAACCTTGGCAACTTGAAGATGTCCGGACATCTGTCCGGAATGCTGGCTGGGGAATTCTGGGAGTTGAAGTCCGGACATCTTCAAGTTGCCAAGGCTGAGAAACACTGCTCTAGTGTTCTGCTAAGGGAATGTGCCTTAAGATAGACAAAGTAACTGATCTCTAAGAATAGACTGGCTTGCACTAAGATTTCAGAACATACATTGAAATACATCAGTGGTGGGATTCAAAAAAATGTACTACCAGTTCTGTGGGCGTGGCTTGGTGGCCATGATGTATCTTGGTGGGCATGCTTGGGCATGGCAGGGTAAGGATACTGTAAAATTTCCATTTCCTCCCCACTCCAGAGAAAGGTTACTGCATAATTCCCATTTCCTCCCGATCAGCTGGGACTCAGGAGGCAGAGAATAGATTGGGGTGGGCCAGTCAGAGGTGATATTTACCAGTTCTCCAAACTACTCAAAATTTCTGCTACTGGTTCTCCAGAACTGCTCAGAGCCTGCTGAATACCACCTTCCTCCTTTCCTCCCTCCCTCCCTTCCTCCCTCCCTCCCCCCTCTTATTTCACCTTCCTTCCGTTCCTTTCCCTCTCATGATTTCACCTTCCTTCCTTCCTCCCTCCCTCCTCTGATATTTATTCCCTTCCCCCCTGATTTCACCTTCCTTCCTTCCCATTTCCTCTGATTTTTCCTTCCTTCCTTCTCCCTTCCTGATTTCACCTATCTTCTCTTCTATTCCCTTCCTTCCCTGAAAATTATCGTGTCTTCTCTGTCAAAGCCACTCCATCACAAAAACATACCCCCTCTCCATCTCTTTTTGTTCTCATATTTATTTACTAATATATTTATCTTAAGCCATATCTTATTTGAGTGTGTAATGTTATAAATAAACAAAATCAGGAATCAGACCTGTGTTTTTTTTCACAAAAAAAGTCATGAATAGCCTTTAGGGGGCTTACAGAGTACTCTTGGGGGCATGGGGCAAAAACAAGCAAAAAATGGTCCGTTTTTCGTAAAAACAGGCCTGTTTTTTGTAAAAAAAAAAAAAAAAAAAAAAAAAGGAGGGGGCATGGATAGCCTTTAGGAAGCTTATAGAGTGCTCCTGGGGGCTGGGGGGGGGTATACGTGAGCAAAAAACAGACTGTTTTTGCTCATTTCTGCCCTCCCCAGCCTCCAAGAGCTCTCTGAAAGCCTACATAAGGCTATGCACGGCCATTTTGGTGAAGTGGTGGGGTTTCAGGAGGCAAAAAATGCTGTATTCAGTGTATAGGATGCACCCAGATTTTCAGCCTCTTTTTTGAGGGGAAAAAGGTGCATCTCATACTCTGAAAAATACGGTATCTACTTTCACATTCCTGTCTACTGATCTAACTCTTTATATATCTATACCTATAATTATACCTCTCTTCTATTAACATTTTCTTCCTTATACATCATCTCTTACTCCCATTTTTAATTATTTCTTGATCTGCCTTTTATCCTGCTCTCTTGAAGTCTTATTTCTCTTTTCTTTATTATTATATGTGTTGGATTTTCTCTTCTGTGTCACTTTTATCCCTTTTTGTTTTATTTTTTGCACTTCCCATTCCAAAACTTTCATTTGACTCTGCAAAATATTTCCCTTTTTGTCTTTTAGCTGCCTCCTTTTCTTTTTTGAGGAGAGTTTCCCCCTTTTTCTCTCTATTCTTTCTACTTTTGTGTAGCATTGTCTAGTTGATTTTTATTTTTTACTTCTTCCTCTTCTAGTTTTTTAGCTTCTTGAATTTCATTTACATTCCCCCTTTCAAATTCTTCCTCTGTTTTCATTCTGTATGTTTAAACAAATTTTCTGCTTTTTTTTTACCGATCAAAGATTCACGTACTTCTTTTAACATCAAAAGTATTTTTCCAAATATCTGAAACTCCATTTTAGAACAATCTGAAAATCTTTTAAAGCCTCCCCAATTATCTCTCTTTACAATTAGTCCAAATTTAAAGTCTATTTAATTTCCTTCTTTTTCTTCTTTTCTTTAATTATTCTATTCTCTTCAAAGGTAGGTGCTCTGCTATATTAATATAGTCTAATAATAATCCAATTCCAAAATTTGACAAATCCAGTTAACAATTAGTTTTCTTCAAAGAGAGCAAAAAAGAGAGACAGAGAGAAACACAAGCACTCCTTAAATTTTCTCACTGTGTCCAAATTATCTTCTTCTTTGTAGCTAAGGTCAAATCTTCCAGCTCTTAATTTATCTGTTTTAGTCTTAGTATATATTCTGCTTACTAATTCTGCTAAACTTTGTAGCACTTTTTTTCTCCAGTAGATGGCACTCTGAATTTCTATTCTATATAAGATATAGCTAATAGATTAAAATATCCAGGGAGTTTAAAATACAACTAAAAATGCTATTTTCTCCTGAAATTCATTGTTTGTTTTTTGAGTCCTTTGGATCCCCCCCCCCCCACTTCCCAATTACACGAATTATTCTTGGGCTTTTTATTTTATAGTCTTAGGATTTTCCATTTTTGTTCCATGTGCCAAGTGTCAACCTCCGGAATTAATTTAAGAACATCGGGGGGAGGCACCTAGTGGTGGGATCATCCAACAGGGAGCCGAGGGAGAGGCCCAAAGAACCACATGT
Organism: Thamnophis sirtalis; assembly: GCF_051295495.1. Classification (NCBI taxonomy): domain Eukaryota; kingdom Metazoa; phylum Chordata; class Lepidosauria; order Squamata; family Natricidae; genus Thamnophis; species Thamnophis sirtalis. The sequence goes on along the minus strand of NW_028261385.1, from coordinate 112,192,807 downwards.
GGGTCTAGAGTCGCAGGTTGTTGAACCTTGCCCTATATCAAGGTGTGCATAATTATTAGACAGCTTCTTTTCCTCAGGCAAAATGGGCTAAAAAGAGATTTAATTGATTCTGAAAAGTCAAAAATTGTAAAAAATCTTTCAGGGGGATACAGCACTCTTGAAATTGCTAAGATATTGGGCTGTTATCAGAGAACCAACAAATGTTTTGTTACAAATAGTCAACACGGTTGCAAGAAATGTGTTGAGAAAAAAGGAAGCACTTTAAACTGCCAAAGATTTGAAAAGAATCAAACATAAAGTTACCAGGAACCCATTATCCTCCAGTACTGTCATATTTCTGAATGCAACCTACCTGGAGTGCCCAGAAGTACAAGGTGTTCAATGCTCAGAGACATGGCCAAGGTAAGGAAAGCTGAAATCTGACCACCACTGAACAAGACACATAAGTTGAAACTATAAGGCTGGGCCAAGAAATATCTGAAGACAGATTTTTCAAAGGTTTTATGGACAGATGAGATGGACCAGATGGATGGGCCGATGGCTGGATCAGTAACGAGCACTGAGCTCCACTTTGACTCAGATGCTAGCAAGGTGGAAGTGGGGTACTGGCAGTGGTGGGATCCTGCCAGTTTAACAACCAGTTTGGTGATCGTGTGCTTCATGCACGCACCTGAAGCACACTCTGTGCGTGTATGCAGTTTTAACAAATCTTACCTTCTACCTTACTTCTGAGGAATAACACAGCTGAGGTGCAGCAATCCACTCTGCCACACGAATCAGCTAAGAGGATATAGGTAAGTCAAGCGCAGGGGTGGGCAAGCCCACCTGATCATTGGAGCGCACCGGTTCGCTCTCAGCTGATTGTCAGAGCTATTGGTCTGAACTGGCTGAATCCCACCCCTCGGTACTGGTATGGGCTAATATTAAGAAAAATGAGCTAGTTGAATCTTTTTGGGTTGAAGATGGACTCAAAATCAACTCCCAAACCTACTGCCACTTTTTAGAAGACACTTTCTTCAAGCAGTGGTACAGGAAAAAGTTTGCATCTTTGAAGAAGACCATGATTTTTATGCTGGACAATGCTCCATAACATGCATCAAATTACTCCAGAGCATGGCTAGCCAGTAAAGATGGCCATTAGATCCTAAAAAATTGGCTTGCATGTATCCAAATTTACAACCTAAATGCTGGAGATGTGATTGTGTTGATGCTACGTATTATCATATATGGTGGACTTGTAAAAAGGTTAAAGCATTTTGGATAAAAATATGGTGGATTATGCAAAATATTCTTAAAAAGAGGATAAAGTTTACTCCTCAGTTATTCCTGTTAGGTATAATTACAGACTGTACAGTTATAGAGATTAATATGATTTAGAACCTTACAATGGCAGCAAGACTATTGGTGGTGCAGTACTGGAAGAAGGAAGAATTACCTACTATTCAAGAATGGACACTAAAAGTAACAAACTTAGCAGAGATGGCTAAAATATTAGCATATAGTAAGGACCATTCAGATGAGAAATATAAGCTGGAATGGAGAAGATGGATTGACTATATTCAGAATAAATATGGGACTAAGAAATTCCAGATAGCTTATGAGTGAATGAGCAAAGAAGGATACAATTTGCTTAAAGTTAGCTTTACAAAAGTGGAGTTAAAGTACAAGTGAGGGATGATGCTAAAGTCTGTTAGCTTATTTTAGAATATGAATGTTAATGTTTATACCCTGTATTTGCTCTGGGAGGTTGGGGGGTGTTGGGGGGGGGGGAGGCGAGGCATATATTTGTAAAACTTTTTAAAAAAAAATTCAATAAAAAGATTTAGAAGTCTTAAAGACCCCAAGGAAATTCTCCCCAAAACAAGTACGGTCGGCCAGTATTTTAAATGGTTTAAATTTATGCTCAGATATCTCCTGGGGGAGGGGACTTTCTGGCAGATGCACTATCCAGAAAACTGCAATACAATAGAATGAAGCCAGACGTAATTAAACCCATAGTACAAAACAATCAGCTAGTTGCTAAAGTAATCTCCAGATCCCAGGCAAAACAAGAAATATTGATGGACAATGACACCACCCAAACTTTTAAATAAGCTTTGGCCACCAATGAATGGTTTTTGAGCCACAAATCCAGCTGCCTGATGAAAGATAATTTAGCTTGGGTGGGAAGGAAGTTTATGTTCCAGCTAGCCAAAACTTTACACCTAATTAAAAGACAATTTTGGTGGCCATCATTAAAAAAGGACATAGAGAGCTATGTAGTTAGCTGCCCTATTTGTGCGGCAGCTAAAAGACATCAAGGGAAAACCCCAGAACTCTTCAGCACCATGGAGAGATTGCTATGGACTTTATTGTAGAACTGCCAGAAAGTGCGGGAAATACTGTCATTTGGGTCGTAACAGACCAGTTTTCAAAACAGGGACATTTTATACCTTGTCAAATGATCCCAACTGCCAAAAGCCTAGCGAAATTATTCCTGAAACATATTTATCATCTTCATGGAGCCCTGCAGAGAATCATCTCTGACAGAGGGGTCCAATTCACCTCAAAATTTTGAAGGGCATTTTAAACCTTACTTGGCACTGCCCAGGGGTTGAGCTCTTTGTACCATGTCCAGACTAATGGAATTTGTGAACAGACTAACTCGATACTAGAACAATATCTAAGATGTTTTATTAATTTTCAACAGGATAACTGGACTAAACTTTTACCTTTTGCGGAAGTAGCATTCAATAACTCTGTACACTCAAGTACTGGTTTTACCCCTTTTAGAGTAGCAACAGGCCAGGATTTCAGCCCCATGCCTGAACCCACTATCCCCACAATTAAGGAGTGAATGGACACTTTATAAAACATATGGCCAGTAGTTAGATTAGCTTTACAGGAAGCTAGAGAGGCTTTTAAAATTCAAGCTGACAAGAAAAGAATGGAACCCAAACCTTTCCATGTTGGAGATAGGGTATACTTATCTACAAAATTTCTGAAGTCACTACAGCCATTAAAGAAATTAGGGCCAAATTTCATTGGACCTTTCTCTATCACTAGGGTCATCAATCCAGTAACAGTAGAACTACTCCTTCCAAAGACACTCAGGCAAGTCCACCCAGTATTCCATATTAGTTTACTCAAACAAGAAGTAATCTCATCACTCAGACCACCTGCAGCTACACCACCTGTTCACATCATGATAGAAGGTGAACATCACTTTGAAATCAAGGAAATGTTTGACTCTAGAATCCACAGGAGGAAAACACAATACTTAGTTGCTTGGAAGCATCTACCCTCATCCCAAAATGAATGGGTCGCTAAACACCATGTTAGGCCCCCTACTTTATTGAAAGAAGTACTCCCAAAATATTATTAAAATATTATGATGGGATTTTTGTTTTTATCTTTTCACAGGTGGATCTCTCCTTTTTCTAAGGAAGGCAATATGTCAGATCCCTAAAAGTGATACTGCCATTCAATTGGGAGGAGGGGGGCCTTGGAGTCGATTTATTAGCAGTGCCTGTGGCAACTGATATTTTGCAACTAGTTTCCTGGCACCAAAGCCCCTTGAGATCCCCTCACCTTTTGGAGAATGTTTATGATGGCCATGTGGCCCAGTTCACTTTAATGTCTAATGGAAGATAGTCATGGGAATGTATACTTATCCGGTTCTCAGGGCAGCTTCACGCTTGTGTATTGACTAAAATCTGCATTCTGACTAATGGGAGGGGTCTCTGCTGCTTTAATTCTACTTCCCTTGCCTAAGGGGATTCAGATGTTGCTTTGAACTTATTGTTTTCACTTCTACATAGTAAAAGCTTCCTTTTGAAATATTTCATTTCAAGAATCTTCACTTTCTTAAGCTAGGAGGAAAGGCAATCCCTATAGATCAAGAGCTTATTGGACATACAAATTCAGACTGGACTGAAAACAAATTGACCACTGGAACATATTCTTTTATGTGGGGGATTTGGATGCGGAAAGAAATGAAGCATAAAAACCTAGAGGTTGAATACTGCATTGAAGTATGCAGGAACATTGCGGCTGCACAAATTCCTGCTAGACCTCAAACAAAAAGAACCAGCCCCAACTAAACTGTTTGAAGACAATGTGTAACGTATAGTGTAAGAACTCCAGACACAAAGCAGTCCAACCCAATATGAAACACATAATCAACTGCATTAATGTAGGTAAAACTGTCCACTGCTATGAACTGTCACTGATAGTTGCACCTAGCAGGCCAGTGTCCAGGATTTCTTTCTCAGGGATAGAGAAGAATTGGGGACTGTTAATAAACAGTTAATAACTGTTAATAAATACCAAACTTAATATTTTAGGTAACTGAACTGAGTGATGTAGGTCCTTGCTCTGATCTGGGTATAGGAATTGACTGGGAAAGTGCTGGGTACAAACATAACTAGTCATTACAGCAATTTTCCATCAGAAATTAGGAACCTATCAAAAACATGAATAATTTGTGCACTATGTATACTTTTGCTTTTAATTTTCATCATCCTAATGTTTATCATCAATTTTAAGGAAGATTGTTTAAAAACAATCTGTGTTACATTTCCCAGGTTGCCATTGACAGTCAAAGAGACCTCAGGAGTGGGCAAGATCTTCAAGATCTGACTGAACTTTTTTTAAACTAGTAGTCACATGGTCTTCTTTTGTTGCCCTGCATGCAGGAGAACGGAGCTGTGCCCTGTTAACCACCGTGCCACATTTTGACTGGAAGAGTGCTGCAGGAGGCTGAGTGCTGTCATGCCCCCTGGCCATGCCCATCCAGCCACGCTCACCCAGCCACGCCTACCCAGTCATTAGGGCAGAGAACTGGTTGTTAAATTATTTGAATCCCACCACTGTTAAGAAACCTTTAAGAATTTTGTTTTGTTTTGTTTAATAGGTTTTGTTATGTCCTATCAAATGTGCTTCTAGTCATTAGCTTGTCTAACCACTGCAGTGTAAACTAGTAATGCACAAACCAGGAACAGGTGTGGGATTCTATTGGTTCAGACCAGTTCGGGTGAACCAGTCGCTCTGACAATCAGCTGGGAGCAAACCAGTTCACTCCTACGATCAAATCCCCCCCCACCCGTGTTATACCAAACTATATTGTCACAGCGGCAGAGAGGATTGCTGTGCCTCAGCTATTAATCTCCCCAGCAGTAATGCAGAAGTCAAGTTTTCTCCAAAGTGCACATACGCACGATCACCAAACCAGTTGTTAAACCGGTAGGATCACACTATTGCAGAACACCCCTTCAGAAGAGCAGTGAATGTGGCTTGTGTTCTGGGGCAGTAGATCTTTGTGGTTTGGCTGCTGTGTTTGGATATTTTCAGGTAATAAGCAGATTGCTTTAATAGTAAGCAATATTTTTTTAAGTACTTGAGACAATGAAAATTAGATTGCAATCACTCTTCTGTAGGACACTCAGCAAAACATGTGCTGTTTTTTGAAACCATTAACCAGTCCCTGGAACAGCAAATCTGTCATCATGCATCATGTACCCCTAGCTGAGTTGGTAAGCTGGCATTTGCCACATGGCTAGCTGGACTGATAGGGATGTCAGAAATAAGGATTGCCAAGATTGATGGTTTTGTGGGTGTGTTTAGTTACATGAAAGTAGCAGTATGCCTACTGAAAGCAGCTGTACGCACAGCTGGAATCATATATATCCCATACACAGAGCTACAAAATTGTACTAAGAATGTTAATTATGTCAGTAGTCTCTTTCATAGGCAATTAACACTGCCATCAAGAACAAAATTCCCTGTGTCGTGGTGGAAGGTTCTGGTCAGATAGCAGATGTGATTGCAAGCTTGACAGAGGCAGAAAGCACATTTACTTCCTCATCTGTTAAAGAGAGATTGCTCAGATATTTGCCTCGCACACTTTCTAGACTCAATGAAGAGGAGATTGAGAGTTGGATCAAAAGTGTAAGTATATACATTCTTCCTCCATGCAACTGGGACATTTACCAGTTATGTATACTATATAATTAATTTGCTAGATTGTGATGGAGAACTTATGTTGTGCTGTATACAGTTATGTATACTGTATAATTAATTTGCTAGACTGTGATGCTAACGTAAGAGAGAAGGAGGAAATGTATTTTGCTTCAGATAGTTCAGACATTAGACATGTAAATAGAAAGTGGGAAACAGCCTGGGTAAGGTGCTAATCAAGTATCACCTTCCATTGGCCATTTTGAGAAAGCAGGTTTTAAAATACTAGTAACTAGGAATGGTATATTTTAATACATTTCTAATTTCTAAATTTATTATTAATAAGTTTATAATGCAGTTTCTATCCTTAACTTTTAAAAAATTCTTAAGACAATTCTAATTTCTAAATTTATTATTAACAAGATTTTCATTGCAATTTCTGTCTGCTCTTCATTTTAAAAGAATTCATAAGACAAAAATATTTTAAACAATATAATTATAAAATGAGATAAATGATAAAAATGCTTTAAAATTACATTTAAAAAAGTATTTTCTCAAATGATAGAACTTGTAAAACTAGAAATAATTTTTTCAGCTAGACTGTGATGAATTGAAGCAAAAACTAAAGCAAAATTCATTGAAGCCACCTATAATGATATTTCTTAGAATAATATGAGCATGCTTTGAGAAAGAGTATATTTTCCACTGCTGCGCATTGTTTATTCTAAGAATGTGACTGTTTTCCCACAGATTTTTCCTTGTTCCTTTTTATAGCATTTCATTGTGTATTACCAAGAAGCTGTTTTGAGATCTTATATAATCTGTACTAATTATTTGTAATAATTATTTATAATTATTTACAATTTTTCAAGATACATAGGGAGCCAAGAGGCATAAAATCTAACTGTTTATTAGAAAGTAGATTAGTGCTTTCAAATCTGGGCAGGAAGAACCTGTGTCAGAAAGGGGTTGGAGTTTTTTGTATTTCTATATTGTCCAGATTTTAGCAGCCCTCCTCCATTAAACCTACAATTGGTTCCACAGATGCTGCTGGTTATTTAATTTATATCCCATGAATTCACAATATGAGTTAATCCAAGAGTCCTGAAAATGTGGGCTGTGACTCTCTTAAGAGTTTGCAAGCACAGGAGACCCAGTTACTTTAAAAAACAAACCAATCATGATCAGACTTCTTCAGGTAGTATACCTGCTGTTGTTGAAAGAAATGTTCTTCTGGGTTCAGCTCCAAGTGGGGAAGAAGACACTGGAGACATGGAGGCTGCTTGGAAAGATGGTTTATTGTTGGACAGGGCCACATGGCTTGAGCCCTGACCAGAAAAGGTGATCACATGCTTTGATGTAGGTGAAGAAGAAGAGAAGGGCTGAGGAAGGGGCTTGCTAGGCTTTTTATACCCTGTTTAGTCCCACCTCTCTGTTTTCTGTTCCTGTGTAAGAAATGTATTCTGATTGGTTGTCAGACTCCCATGGTGCCATGCAGGGGGCTACTCTCTAGGCTGTTTTGAATACAGGTATGAGTTCTCAGATGCCATGTGGAGACCTGAGTAAAAGGCCAATCATGCCTTTCTGTAGCTGCTGCTGAAGTCTTTATTATGTAAAGTGGGCTAGCCTGGCTAGTCTTAATGGGCCTATTGACAAAGTGGGGGTGGGCAAGAAGCTACAGGCAACTATTCTGTCTTTTAAAATATGCTTCTTTTCACATCCAGAGAAATATTCTGCCTTTTCAATATTTCCTAGGATATTTCATTTTTCTGGGAGAGGGCTTCCCACACTGTTAAAACTGACCATAGGCTCTGCCTCTGCAAGCTTGGTGAAGAGTAATTATGGTATTCAAAGTCCAAGAACATAAGTTTCTTTAAAGATTTGATAGCAAAATTGTATCTCACATTGAATGGTTCTAGACAAATGCTCAGTATTTGAGTTGTGCTTGCTGTTGCTTTTGTTCCTTTTGAATGTCCTTTTCTTTTCCTATCTGCTTTTTTCTTAGCTTCTGTGTCCCCCTCCCCCCCGAAAATATCTAACACACAATTTATGACAAAAAAATCCCTGTCCTTTTATTCAATCAACTGAGGACAGGATTATTGAAGAGAATCAGGAAAAACATTCATCAGAGCTGATATTATAAACTAGATTTATAAATAGCAGTTAAGTTCATGTAAAATTTTAAGCATAACACTTGATTAACAATGAATGATTACTATGTTCATAGAACATATGATGCCCAAACAAATAAACCATATGTTCTGGTTAGTAAAGTAATGCTAAAGTAATGTCTAGTGCTTTATGCTAAACTGAAAAATATCTCATACTATTTAACTTCATCTAATGTATTGTACAAAATAAATATAGTAAGATGGCAAATTTATGTTTATTCAAAAATATTCAGTTTTATCTTCCCCTGTCAGATGCAAAAGATTAGGTACACACGAAAGTCCAATTAAACTCATTTATTGCTAATCACACCTATGTACAGGAATCTTCTCAACTAACAGTTAACACCTATTTGGGATTAGGTAAAGGTCAACAGAATTCAAGGATTTAATTCATTTGTGCCTATGTAGGAATTCTAGGCTGATCACTCTTTTAACTCTGCCCCCAGATTCCATCACTCTTTTGTCAGAGTTCCAAGTAGCATCCAAAAGTAAATCAGAGTCCAAGGCAAAGTATTGCTCAAAGTTCCAATTTATTAAGAGAGCCATGTTGGTACTTCTGGGAAAAACAAAATCTGAAAGTTTCCTAGTTTTCCCCACCTAGTTGAAAGTTCAAGATCTTGCCCCCACACCCACAAGTCCATCACATGGTCCAATCTCCCACTGCCATGCTGGTAGTTCCACCCATCCAATTCCGGTCAGGTGCAGAGGTGCAGAGACAAAGGATGACCTTGGCTTTCTAGAAAGAATTTTGTTATGGCTACATAGTATATAACTCCTCACAATCCCCCCTCCCATTTTCCCCACAATAGTAAATGCATAGTAGTAAAAAAAATGCAAGGGACTTTTTATCACATTTAGTGGACCTGCCCGGAAACACAAAAATATTGGAAATGGGTACAAGAAATTACAGGAGAACAGATAAAATACAAACCCGAAATCTTTCTGCAGGGAATAATCAAAGGGAAATATACAAAGAAAATTAAGTACATATTAACACATCTGCTAACCACAGCTAGAATAGCATTTGCCCAATACTGGAAACAAAATAATATCCCCTCGGACAAATTAGTTATACAAAAAATTTTGGATTGTGCAGAGATGGACAAATTAACACTGAAATTAAAAGATAAAGAAGAGTCAGAATTAAAGAGGGGAAAAACAAGAATAAAATTAATTAAGCTGAAAAACAATTAAATATATACATATAAAACAATTATATATAAAGATCCAAAAGAAAAGATGGCTGCAGGCCTGACATCTTTTTTGTTTGCATTTGAAATATGATAGCAATAGCTTTAGACTTATTTATTGTTTCACAGTGCTTTATAGCCTTCTCTAAGTGGATTACAGAATAAGAATATTGCCCCCAACAATCTGGGTTATCATTTTACCGATCTTGGAAGGCTGAGTCAACCCTGAGTCGATGAGAAATGAACTGTTGGCAGTTGGCAGAATTAGCCTGCAATTTTGCATTCTAACCACTGCACCACCACAGCTCTGTCAGGTGGCCAATTTGGTTCAATGTTATGTATGTTTGTTTCAGCATAAATTCAAATTCACAGTAAATAGAAACCCCCACCCCAAAGAATCCCAGTTCAATTATATTAGTCTTTAATTACTGATTCATAACATTGCTGTTTGATATGTTAGTTATTATGAGGTTGTCACTGCATGGATGAATACAATAAGTGAATAAGAATGTAACATTGTCAGTAAACTGTGCTTCAAATCAATAACTTGATTATATCAAATGAGAACATGTGAAGTACTTTTTTATATAAAGTGTATTTTTTCATTTTCATAACAAATAACCACATGTATACTATTACATAACCAACATCATATTATATTGTTAAATGTTTACATCAATCCGTCTTACCATCAACTCCCAAAAACAATTTGTCAGCGTTCCAAGTATCATGCAGAATTAAATCAGAGTCCAAGGCAAAACGATCCTTTTTGTTCCAATTTAATAAGACAGACATCTTAGGCACATCTGTGTTAATCCCAATACTGGAAATGACATCCGAATTCCACCCAGTTAAAAGTTCATGAGCTTGCCCCCACACCCACAATCCATCACATGGTCCAATCTTCTTCTTCCACGCTGGCATCTACACCCAGCTACTTCCGGCCAGGTGTGAAAGTCCGGAGACAAAGGATGACCTTGGCTTCTAGTAAAAAATGAAAACAATACATTCCACAATCTCACTCCTGTCTATTCCCCCCTCCCATTGACTATACTTAAAGAAACAGCATAATGAAATAAGAGAAAGTGTGGCAGGCCAAAATTCTGAAAGGAATATAAATGCAGGCCTGACACAATTATTGGCTCTTCTGCTCTCCATACACCATATTCGTACCCTATCCATCATTTTCTTCTCCTTCTCTCCTCCTCCTCCCTACCTCCTTTCTTCCCTGTGTCGTCCTTCTCTACTTCGCCTTCCTCTCTCCTTCTCCTCTCTCCCTTTTACACTCCTTCTTTCTCTGCTCCTCTTCCTCCCTACCCTCTCTCCTATCCCTCTCTTTTTCCCTTCCCTCTCTCCTCTATTTCACACTCTTCATCTTACTTACTTGGTGTATTTCAGCCTCTGAGTAAACTCCATTTTATGTTAATGGTATTTATAATTCCTTTTCAATATACATATTTAATTTTAACATATATTTTCCTCCTCTTTTTTTTAAAGAAAAAAGTATACATATATAATAATTGTATTTTTAAACCCACCCACCCCAGCTTATATTTGGCCAAGATGCAGACCTGATTATGATTCCCAGATATTCTCATCATTATATTTATATAGTTATGCATCCTTACACACCCCAAATTTGTAGTTCTGTCTTTATAATCTCAATAATTTCCCATTGTAAGTATATTTTATGTTCCCTCTCCATTTTTCCATATCTTGACTTAGTTTACCCTTAATTGTCTTTAAATAACAATCCTTACTGTTCAATGTTCATTACAAATCCATTAATCTACTATATAGAATAAGAAGCTGTACACATCTCACTTTGTTCATCATGTTAGAAATTCTATATCTCCATATTTCATATATTTTAACCTATACTTAATTGTCCTTCCATTGACATATTCAATCAGTTAGCAACTCAGTTTCATTATCATGTATAAAAGTGAATCACATACCTCTACTTTACATTCTCCACATAACAGTTTCATTTTTGTCCATATTCCATATATTTTAACCTTTATTTAATTATCTTTCCATTATCATATTCAACCAGTTTGTAAAGTTTCCCTAACAATGCCTGATTCATAATAAGCGACCCGATATTGTAATACAAAAAGCAGTGATTTATTAACAGCTTCATTAGGCATTCTTCATTAGGCATTTCTTATTCTTTTTTGCTTTCTTTATCTGCTTCTGAACTTTGCCCAGGTTTCTGTCCTCCCTTCAGTGTTTGTCATAAATCACGTTACCCAATAGCTTCATCCATCTCAACCCAGCTACTGTAATTTGAGATCCGGCTCTGCTGACACACTGCATGGAATGTCAACATAGAGAGTTGACATCTGGCTCCCTTCACTTTTCAAAGGCAATCTGTGCAAGCAAAAACAATTTGAGTACCAGTATAGGATTCAAGGCTACGTCCTCCCTCCAGGCTTGTTTGGATTTTTTTCATGGAAACTCTCTATAAGGCGATCAGCCTGGATATTTCTACTTTTTACCCAAGATGCCTCTGACAAGGGGTAGCCCTTCCACTTGATTAAGTACTGGAGTTGCCTCCTGTGCCACCTCGAATCAAGGATGTGTTGCACCTCATAATGGGTTTGGCCCCCTATGACCATAGGGCCTGGGGGCTCCTGTGGCAGTGGTCTCAGAGTGGATCCAACCACAGGTTTTAAGAGGCTACTATGGAATGCTGGATGTATCTTCCCTAGCAGTCAGGGCAGTTTCAGTTGCACTTAGACTGGGTTGATGATCTTTACTATAGGAAATGGTCCCACAAACTTTGGTCCCAGTTTCTTGCTAGGGAGTCTTAACCTGGTAAAGAATGGTCATTGTGAGCTTGGCGTTTATCTGCCTGTTTCTTATAGGTTTCTGCTGCTTTGGCTAGCACTTTTTTTACATTCTCCCAGGTTGCTCTTAGCATTGACATCCAGTCAGTCAAGCTGACTGACGAAGAGGGATCCCTTGGATACTCAGGCATTAGGACAAAGTCCATGCCACTCACTACTTTGAACAGTGTTAGACCTGTGCTGCTGTAAACAGCATTATTGTAGGGAGGAGTAGCTGGGAGAGGAGGGGTGAGTAGAGGCCAGTGTGGCATCTCTTAATGTGAGTGACATCAAGTTGGCCATGTCCACCCAGTCGCTTGACCACTTAGCCGGTCATTAGGCAGATCATATTAGTGATTCACGGGATTTAAAATTATGAATTTAGTGATCCCTGAGGTCTGAAAGGTTGGTGACCCCTGCTGTAAAGCACTGTGAAGCAGTATATAAGTCTAAGTGCTATTGCTATGCCATCTTGGCATCTGCTGATAGAGCATACATCTGGCTCATCTGTTATTGCTGCAGTTCTAGGATCTGAAGCCATGGCTTAGATATTCCAGAGCTCATTAAAATTTTGCTGAAGAGGAATAGTTCAAATTAATTTCAAGTCCCAGGAAAATCAGAAACTCGGGCTCAGCCTGATTATTTCCTACAGTTCCCTTTTTGGCTTGTTGATTGTCTCTTTTGCAAAGTATGTAGGTGTTGTTTATGTCTATGTATCAATTGTTGTCCAATTTGTCAGAGTGCCAGGTTTTCAGGAATTCCCTGGCATTTTTGGATTTTGCTTGATCTAGAATGACCACAGCTTCTCAGTTGAAACTATGATGAAGTTTGTCCATATGTTGTGAAATTAAAGAGTTGTTATTATGCCTTCTGACTACTAGTTGATCTTCTGCTAGTATTCTGCCTGTTTGTCCTATGTAGTGGCTGTTCTAATCTTTACACTGTATGTTGTAGATGACTCCTGTTTTTCTTCTACCACTACTGGGTCTTTTAATTAGGATATTTTGAGGACTTTAATTGATTTGTGTGCTATACTAATTCCATGTGGTTGTAATACTCTGTGGTTTCTGAGATGTTTTTGATGTATGGCAGTGTTATCCTTTTTACAGCTTGTGTTTATTGTACTATTTTGGTTGAGTGTTCAGGCACTTTTTGATGAAATTGCATGGATATCATTATTCTGTACCCAAACTAGGTAACATTCAGCACACTGAAACAACCAAGTTCAAAGAACACCAAGACCTCCTCATAGTAGGTTTTATGCAGCATAATAGCTACTAAGTATGAACATATTGTATCTTTTTAAGTGTCAGGAAACTTTTAAGTAAAAGAAAAGTTTCTTGATTTAGAAAAAGTTTGGGGATAGAAGAAATCCTGATTTGTTTTGTTTAGATCAAAGAAATACTTGAAAATCCTCATCTGCTAACAGTCATCAAAATTGAAGATGCTGGAGATGAAATTGTGAGCAATGCCATTTCATATGCTCTTTTTAAAGGTATGTTGTCATTCTTATTTTCTCATTCATTCAACTTGTATGCTACTCATTTCTTCAATATGCCCCCACCTCCAGGACCAGATTATTATTTGACTCTGCATGGGTAGCACTTCTCCAGATTGAGCTGGTGTGCAATTTGGAGGTCTTCCTGGACTCATGGCTCTTGCTTGAGGAGCTGGTAACAGCAATAGCTGGCTTTGCTCATCTGGTGTACCAATTATGCCTTTTCCGAGATTGGGAGGTCTTGCTCAAGATCACCCATGCCTTGGACTTCTCCTGGTCTAGAATGCAACAGCATGTACAGTAACGGGGACCCTAGATTTGCCCAAATAACACCCATGTTGCACAAGATACACTACCTTTCAGTTTCTTTCCAGGTGTAATTCAAGGTGCTGATCATCACCTTTAAAGCTCTATATGGAATAGGATCAGGTTACCTACAGGCCTGCCTTTCCCTAAAGATATGTACACATCCTACCATGTCAAATATGGTATGACTGTGGCAACATTGTTGTGCTCACTTCACTCTGGGCACCCCATCACAGCAGACTTATCATGGGTGTTCATTCTTGGTTGGCCCTCTGCCAGCACTCCATCCTGCCACTGGGCCCTCAACATTCTCCCTGTTACATGGCCACAGGAAATTTGCCCAAAGACACTTATCCCTGCCTGATTCATGGCTCAGGACACTAACTGCTGGCCAATAAATGTACTGATGGATGGACCTCTGCCTTCCCATTGGACTGAATTATTTATGAAGTAATTCAGGGGAAATACATACTAAAAGACCAGAAATGGTATTGGATAAACAGAAAGATACTCTTGAAAAGAAGATAGGAACTTGGGCAGACCCTCTGGAGGCTTGGCAGCAAAAGATAGTAGAGATGGAAGGATTATTTAGATTAAACAGGAAAGAGATAGATAGACACTCAAGGCAGACGTTTGGGAGGCAAGTAAAAAAAAACGAATAAGAATCGAAATACTTAAAGGGGCAAGAGATGTTGGATAGAGGAAATGCTTTATAATGCAATATTGCCTCTATTAGGAGCTAGAACAGAGGCAGAAACAAGAAATAGGGGGAATATTATTATGCATATTTCTATAAAATATACTAAAAGCAACAGCTAAATGTAAAGATTAGATGTTGAAAGACAGTGTCACTATGTATGTTTTAATGATATTGTTATTGTCATTAGAATATCATTCTAAAATACTGAACAACTAAATAATGAAGGCCTAATATTTTAACATAAATGTATAATAACATTACAATTACATAAGTATGATTAAAGAAACAAATATTATTAATATTACCATTATTACTTGTATCCAAATGAATGATACCCAGATTCCTCACTATTCATGTATTGATATTGATGTATATTTTTTAAAAAAAGATTAGTGCTAGAAAACCAGGAGAGAGGAATGACAGTTGACGAAGCCCAGGGATGCTTTGAACCAGATTGTGCCAGTTTTCAAGGACACCAAGACACTAGAGATGCTTGGGGATGGAATGTTGATTACTCCTAACACTGAAAGTTCCCAAAACACCTAGACATCCACCTATTGGAATAGGGCTGGTCAAGGGGAGAGGGATGAATTGAACAAAAAATCTTGTATGATTTCATGTGGGAAATTTTGTTCTAGCCTGAGTTTACTGCTGCCTCTCTTGCCTCTTAGCACCCTCCTGCCGCCTCCCTTGCCTCTTAGCGCCCCCCTAAGTCATCCCCCCCAGGGGGCGGTACTGCCCACTTTGGGAACCACTGGTCTAAAGAAAACAAAGGGAGTGTCAGCCTCTGTTTCGCTATTTGCTTTTGGCTGCCATTGAAACGGGGAGGGTGGGGCTGGTATTTGGGAAGGGAACTTTTAAGTACAGGAGAGATTGTAAAAAGGGAGTTTTGTTCTCACCATCTACTGCGCATGCTGGAGATAGTAATTGGTGTGGCCAAGGCCAACCATCCTGCATACCAACCTGATGATGCTCTTTGAAGATGGAACTCACATGACACTTAAGGGATTTGCAGATAGGACTGAGAGATGGGGTTACCAGGTGAAGGGGGTTTGGTCACATATTGATATGTATGATTTTGCATGCTTTTGCCTCAGATCTTGCCTTGCTTAGCTGCTATCTTTTCATAACCAGTAAAAGTACTCTTAATTCTGCGCAATGGAGTTAAGTGGTTTCTTTCTTGGTGGCTGAGGGAGCCTGGCTTGACAGGGAGTTAAACAAGATGGGTTGGAAAATGAGAATTGAACACTGTACTTCACAGAGTATGATTTTAATATTAACCATAGTTCCTTCTCCAATTACAGCTTTCAGCACAAATGAAGAAGATAAAGATGACTGGAATGGTCAACTGAAATTGCTTTTGGAATGGAATCAATTGGACATAGCCAGTGAAGAGATTTTTACCAATGATCGACGTTGGGAGGTAGGTAGTGCAGATTGAAAAAGCAAAAATTAGAAAGATTTTACATTGGTACAGATTGTTCTACATATAGTGTAAAATTCCATCAATAATATCCAACATAGACAAATCATAAAATAATGAATGTTGGAATTGCCACGAAGCAGAAGAAATGTTTTATAACAAGATACAAAGTCCGGTGCAGAAAATTTTGGAATTTCAATTTCAAATGAAACCACAACTTTTTTTTATTAGATATAGTTTCAGGAAAAAAATCAACAAAAATGTGATAATTTAATGAAATATAGGCTTACAGCAGGAAGAATAAATTTTGCTCTGCACTGGAAAATATTTTAATAACACTCAATTGGGAATATGCAGCAATAATAAAACTCACAGTCTACATAAACAATAGAAGTTTAAACAAGAATAGTTCCCATATATATAATAGATTACAGTACACATTCACAATACAAATTTAAATAGTCCACAACATGACAAATATAATTACTTACAATCTTGCTTCTAAGATCTCTTAAAAGTCTATAATTTTGTAAATTAGCAGATGTACTGTACAAAAAGGGGGAAGTTAGAACGGCAATAGTTCTTTTTTGTTTATCTTTTCCCTTTTTTAAAAAAAAAATATTTTTTATTCAATGGTACATTAACATTAATTGGTTCTGGGAGGCATGATGGGTACTAAAAACTATAAGTGCCAAACAAACCAGTTGACTAGCCACATGACCCTCACCAGTCTCCTCAGGAAAGGAAGGAATTTTAAAGATTTTTTTTAAAATAATTAAGGCCAAGCTAGTTGCTACCAGACTTCAACTCACAGTGATTTGGAGTGTATATAGTGTTTAAGTATAGGAGGAAGCCAGAGAACTCGGGGCCTCCTTTGCATAAGGATTTTTTTGCCTTTTAAGGGTTAACCAAGGGTTAAAAAGTAAAAAAATTATATGCAAATGAGACCCATAGTTCTCGGGCCTCTTCCTGCAGTTCTAGGTTGCAACTCTCCTTCATCAGTTTCCATTAATTGCTTCTTGTCCTGCCTTCTGGTGCTTTGATAAATAGGTTGACTCCCCATCTTCTCTGTGGCATTCCCTCAAATATGGAATACTGCTATAATGTCATTCCTAGTCCTTTTCACTACACTAAACATCCCCAATTCCTACAACCATTCTTCATATGTTTCCAGCTAAACATCTTTGTTGCTGTTCTCTGCACTCTTTCCAGAGTCTCAACATCTTTTTAATATAATGGCAAACAAAACTAGATACAATATTCGAAGTATGACCTTACCAAGGCATTATAAAGCAATACTAACACTTCATGTGTTTCTAACCCTCCATGTTCCATTTCCCCCTCCCGCCCCCAGTTCATTTCAAGGTTGAAAAGCATTAAGATTCAAAAGAAACAAAGCAATTCAATTTTAACAGTTGTGGTCTACTTTCTCAAATGCATTACTGAAATCCAAGTATATTATGTATTTTACTGGTACACTAATTTAGTCACTTTGTTAAAGAATGAAATAAGATTTGTTTGACATGATCTGTTTTTGACATACCCATGTTGACTTCTTTTTATAATTTGCTTGCTTCTTGGTGTTCACAGATCTGTTACTTAATTATTTTTTCCAGGATCTTCCCAAGTATGGATATCAGGCTGATTGATCTGTAGTTTCCTGATCCATTCCGCCCCCCCCCTTTTTTTAAAAAAAAAAAGATGAGAACCACATCAGCTCTTTTCAAGTCCTCTGGTAGTTCCCTGGTTCTCCAGAATCTTTGAAAGATATGGTTCAATGGTTACACGATCACATTTGCCACCTCTTTCAGAACTCTGGGATGTAATCCATCTGGTCATGATGATCTGAGCAGATGGATAGGTGTTCTCTCACCCTTTTCTTGCTTATTTTAATTTGTATTCCTTGACTTTTCTTTTTTTACATGTTGAAAAAAACTTATTTTATTATTTTTGACATTTGTTGCAAGTCTTAAGTTTATTCTGAGCCTTAGCTTTCCTGATTTCATCTTTGCAGATTTAGAGTATATGCTCATATTGCCTTAGTTATATGTATCTCTTTCTATTTTTTTATACTTATCCCTTTTGTCTTTTAGTTCATCAGAGAGTTTTTTTATATAACAATGCTGGTATTTTGGGCTTTTATAATGTATGTTTTTCAGAATTTTCCAAGCTTCTTGAGTTGTTTTCTCCTTTAAGATTTTTATACATGGGATCATTCCCTAGCTCTCTCTAGGTTTGTTGAACTCAGCTTGTTTAAAGCCTAAAACACTGGTTGGATTATGTTCTATTGCTTGGGTCTAGATTATTACATTGAATTCCAATATGACAAGGTCATTCTCCTCCAAAGTTCTTGCAATTTCAACCCCTTCTATCATTTCATCTCTGTTCATAAGAATTAAGTCCAGTGCAGCTAATTATCTAGTTTTGTTCTCTACCTTTTGGATGATAAAGTTGTCAGCTAAGTTCATAAGGAGCCTGTTCCATCTTTATGCAGAATTTATCTCTTAGTTGATGTCAGGGTAGTTAAAGTTCCCCCATTGCTACTGTGGTATATCTCTATATGCATTTGTTAAGTGACTAGCAAAAAATCCATCTATTTCTTCTGCTTGGCTGGGTGGCCTGTAGTATATATCTATGGAAATGTCCTTTTATATTAACTGTCAGCATTCCAAATATCATGCAGAATTAAATCAGAGTCCAAGGCAGAGCTATCCTTAAAGTTCCAATTTAATAAGACAGACATGTTGGCACATCTGTGGAAAATCCCAAATCTAAAACTTGCTGGGATTTCACCCAGTTGAAAGTTTATGATCTTATCCCCACACCCATAAATCCATCACATGGTCCAATCTTCTTCAGCCACGCTGGCATTTCCACCCATCTAGTTCCATAATTCAGGGTCCGACTCATACAGCAGGTCACACGCTCGACCTCGTGTTTCTCTCAGAGCAGTGGAGATGTGATCTAGGTTTGAGGGGCATTAAGATCTTACCCCTGTCATGGTCAGATCACTTCCTGGTGAGGCTTGACTTTCGGAAACCAATCCCCCACTGTAGGGAGGTGGAACTGATTAGGTGGTTCCGCCCCAGGCGCCTATGGGATTTCAGATGGCACTTGGTGAGATACCTGACTCTCTGGCCCACAGTCCGGCAGAGTCCTTGGTCGCTGCTTAGAATATAGTGGTGGCGGAGGCTCTAAACCAGATTGCACCTTTACGGCCTCTCTGTGGCACTGGATCCAGGAGGGCTTCTTGGTTTACCGAGGAACTCCGGGAGATGAAGTGCCAAAAGATACGCCTAGAGCGACGTTGGAGGGCTAGTAACTCTGAATCCGACCGAACACAATTAAGAGCCTTTGTTAGGACTTATCTAGTGGCGATACGGGCGGCAAAATGTGCGCATTTTCCGCTCTTATTGCATCCGCAGAATCGCGCCCAGCCACCTTGTTTAGGATAGCCCACTCCCTCTTGAAAGAGAGGGATGCGGACGAACCTCTACAGGGTAGAGCTGAAGAATTTGTTCAGTTTCTGTCAGATAAAATCGCTCGGATTCGGACGGACCTGGACTCCACTTGGATGGTACCAGCCGAGGTGCCGGGGGAAGGTCCTGATCAGATTTTATGGAGCGAGTTTCAACTTGTCACTCCTGAGGAAGTGGACAAGGCCATGGGAGCGGTGAGTGCCTCCACCTGTTTACTGGACCCGTGTCCCTCCTGGCTGGTCTCGGCCAGCAGGGAGGTGACATGTGGCTGGCTCCAGAGGATTGTTAACACCTCTCTTTGGGAGGGATCCTTCCCGTACCCCTTAAAGGATGCGTACCCCTCCTTAAGAAATCTTCCCTGGATCCAGCCATTTTGAACAACTATCGCCCAGTCCCATTCGTGGGGAAGGTTGTCGAGAAGGTGGTGGCCTTTCAACTCTGATGGACCTTGGATGAAACAGATTATCTGGACCCCTTTCAGTCGGAATGAAGTAAGATTTGCAGCAAATGTCAAAAATAATTTTAAAAGTTTCTTCAACATACAGACGCAAGAAAAAAGTCAAGGAAACAATCAATCCACTAATGAGAAAAGATTCCAAGGAAGTAAGAAGCAGTAGAGAGAAATCAAAGCTACTTAATTCATTATTTGCATCTGTTTTCACACAAAAAAAATTCAAAACTCCCACCCTATAAAAAACAAAACCATAAAAGACAGCTTACAAATACAAAATAAAGTAGGCAGGTAAGAGAATAACTCTCCACTCTAGATGAATTCAAATCACTGGGACCTGATGGATTACATCTGAAGCAGCTGTCAGATATGATTTTGGAAATACTGAACCATATCTTTCAAAAATTCTGGAGGACTAGAGAACTAGTCCCTAGGTCACCTGAGAACTAGGAAAGAGCTGATATGGTTCCTATCATTAAAAAAAAACAGAAAAAAACCCCAATCCATGACACTACAGACCGATCAGCCTAGCATCAATACCTGGGAAGTTCCTGTAAAAGATAATCAAGCAACAGATCTATGAATACCTAGAAGCAAACAAACATAGTCAGAGGCCAAGATGGATTTGTCAAAAACAGATCATGCCAAACAAATCTTATTTCATTCTTTGACAAAGTGACTAAATTATTGGCCCCTAAAAAATCCAGTGGTCATAGTAAGGCATTCAGTAAGGCATTTGACAAAGTAGACCAGAATCTACTTCTTGGTAAACAAAAAAATGTGGGATATATAGCATCACCACCTGAAGGATTTATAACTGGCTGAAAAATCACACTCAATGCATTGTCCTTAATGAAAGTACATCTACATGAAAGAAGGAATCAGTGGAATACTCCAATGTTTTGTTTTAGGCCTAATATTATTCAATATCTTAAACGATTTAGATGAGGGAATAGAAGGGGAACTCTTCAAATTTGCAAATGACATTAATTGGCAAGAATACCCAACATTCCAGAACAGAGGTCATCAACCAGTGGTCTGTGGACCACTGGTGGTCCACAAGAAAATTTTGGCGGTCCGCAGTGCACCCAAGTGGAGGAGCTGCTCCGGGATGACCAATGGGCCAGTCCTGTGACTAGAACTCTGAAATATGGGACTAGCCAGGCAGCTTGTGGTGGAGCTGGAAATCTCTGCTGTGGAGGGAGGTATGTGCAACTTTCAACTTTGCCGGTGGTGAAAGTACAAGGAGTAGCACAGTCCTTGCTGGCTGGAAGGAGGTAATGGTGCTGTTGCGGCAAGGGGAGATGGTGGCACAGGCGGGCCAAAGCAATGGGTGGTGGCAACCCATGGTTCTTTTGTCCCCCTGCTATGACTTCCTGTTGTCTGAACCCACCACTGGCTGGCCCTGCCCCTTTCCCTCCCAGTCACTCCTCACTTGGCCTGTGAAGGGAAGGGCGGGGATGGAGATTCACTCCATATTCCAGAGTGGGAGTGAACCTTTGTCTCTTGCAGGGTCTCACAGGCATTTCTTCCAGCCCTTGTTGGTGCTCTATGCACCTCAATTGCACAGAAAGACGTGCAACTTCCTCCCAGCCCTGAGACACAGGCCTGCCCAGCCATTTCTCTTCACTGCTGCTTTTGGTGCCTCCATGACCTGTTTTACAGCCCTCTCTAAGCAGTTTACAGAGTCAGCATATAGCCCCCAACAATCTGGGTCTTCATTTTACTGACCTCGGAAAAATGGAAGCCTGAATCAACCTTGAGCTGATGAGATTCGAACTGCCGAACTGCTGGCAAATGGCACTCAGCAGAATTAGCCTGCAATACTGCATTCTAACCACTGGGCCACCATGGCTCCAAGATCTTAAGAGCCAAGGTGGCGCAGAGCCAAGGTAAGAGCCAAGGTGGCGCAGTGGTTAAATGCAGCACTGCAGGCTACTGCTAGATCAGCAGGTCAGCGGTTCAAATCTCACCGGCTCAGGGTTGACTCAGCCTTCCATCCTTCCGAGGTGGGTAAAATGAGGACCCAGATTGTTGGGGGCAATATGCTGACTCTCTGTAAACCGCTTAGAGAGGCCTGAAAGGCCTATGAAGCGGTATATAAGTCTACTGCTATTGCTATTGCTATTGCTATCTTATACGTAGGCAAGAAAAATCAACTGAACAGATTCAAATTAGGTGAAGCCTGGCTGAATTACAGTAATTGTGAGAAGGCTCTGGGTGACTTACTAGACAATCATTTAAACATGAGTTCACAATGTGTGGTGGCAGCCAAACAAGCCAACACATTCTTAGGTTGCATTAACAGAAGGATATAATCAAATCATGTGATGTGTTGGTATTGCTTTATAAATCCTTAATAAGATCACACTTAGAATACTGCATCCAATTTTGGTCACCATACTATAAAAATGATGTTGAGACTTTGGAAAGACTGCACAAAAGAGCAACAAAGATGATTAGGGGGCTGGAGGCTAAAACATATGAAGAACAGCTGCAGGAACTGGGTTTATCTAGTGAAAAGAAGGACTAGGAGTAGCATGATAGCAGTGTTCCAATATTTGCGGGATTACTACAATCAGGAGTGGGTCAAACTATTTTTCAAAGCACCAGAAAGCAAGACAAGAAATAATGGATTGAAACTGATCAAGGAGGGATGCAACCTAGAATTTAGGAGACATTTTCTAACAATGAGAACAATCACCAGTAGAATGGCTTGCCTTTAGAAGTTGCCATCACTGAAGGCTTTTAAAAAGAGATTAGACCAGGGGTGTCAAAATCAAGGCCCACTGGCCAGATTTGGGTTAGAGTTAGGGTTTTATCTAGATTGTATAAGTGAGATTATATAAAAGAGAATTAGGAAGTTACGAAAAAAGAACTTCGTTTAAGCAGGGTTTGTAGCATTAGGTCAATTTTATCAGAAGCTCAAAGGGACATGGTTGTACCATAACAAAAGTAGGATCTTGCAGCATGAATACAAGGCACATAAAATTGAGCACTGAAACAGATCAATCTGCTTTTCACTATCACTTATTTTTTCAAAAAGAAAGGCACGAAAGCCATATAGGACATGATATGAGGATGTAATTGTATAGAGGCGACCCCTCAAAATAATCAAGCCTTATGCCACGGAGGATTTTAGATGTCATAACCAGCATCTTGAATTGAACCTTGAAGCGAACTAGCAACAAATGCAGCTCATCGAGCAGAGCTGTAACATGCACCAATCTTGGGATGCACCTAACTGCCTGCACTGTTACATTTTGCACCAGCTGTAGTTTCTGGGTTCTCTTCAAAGGCAGCCCCATGTAGAGTGCATTATATTAATCCATCCAGGAGATAATGAGTGCCTGAATAACAGTAGAACCCCTGATCCAGGAATAGATGGAACTGACGCAGAACCTGAAGTTGCACAATGGCTTTCCTGGGGACAACTATGATCTACTCGTCAAGCAGAAGTTATGAGTCTAGAAGGACTCCAGATTATAGACAAGGTCTGTTTGAGGCACGCCATCCAGCACTGAAGATTGTTCATTCCAAGATCCCAGAGGCCTCAAAAACCAAAGCCATATAAACTTGCCAGGATTAAGTTGAAACCTGTTGTTCCCTATCCAACCTCCCACAGCCTCTAAACACCAAGACAGGACCTCAATGGCATCACTTAATTTGCATGGGGAGATGTACAGCTGGGTATCATCAGAAAACTGATGGTACCAAATCCTATAGGAACAGATGGCAAGGGCAGGACTTCTCACTGCCATCCAATACTGAATGAAAGCAAGTGCCCAGGAGGGATGAGAATCAGCACAATACAGTGCTGCCCATCCCATCCCATGGAAAATTACCATGGTTGATGGTAATAAATGCCACCAAGAGGTCAAGTAGAACAAGGATGGATAAACTAATCCCATTCTGCTCCCGCCAAAGGTCTTCCAAAAGTACAGCCAATGCTGTTTCAGTCCCATGTCCAATTCTGAAATCCAATTGAATCATCCAGGATTCTCTGAAGCTGCTATGCAATCACCTTCTCCAATAATATCTCTTCAACATTTTCTGAATCTCTATTTGAAAGCTTTGATATGTATGCAAGTGATATAAAACTATCAAAATGCTTGGTTATCAGTTGGCATTTTCTATTCATTTGGTTACCATGAAAATAATCACAGTTGGTACAGATGGAAATAGGATGCTGTTTCCCTCCCCACCACAAGCTCTGTAAATATTTTGTTGTTTCTTGTTTGTTTCCAGTCTGCTGATCTTCAGGATGTCATGTTTATAGCCCTGGTAAAGGACAGACCAAAATTTGTTCGTCTCTTTCTTGAAAATGGGTTGAATCTAAGGAAGTTCCTCACTCATGAAGTTTTAACAGAGCTCTATGCAAAGAACTTCAGCAATCTGGTATTTAAAAATCTACAAATTGCTAAGAACTCCTACAGTGATGCTCTTCTTACTTTTGTATGGAAGATGGTAGAGGATTTCAGAAAAGGCATAAAAAAAGAAGACAAAAATGGCAAAGATGACATAGAGATACAGCTGCTGGTAGGTCAAGTATAGCTTTTAAACTGAAGTATCCATTTGCATCAATTTAAATC
Organism: Thamnophis sirtalis; assembly: GCF_051295495.1. NCBI lineage: Eukaryota > Metazoa > Chordata > Lepidosauria > Squamata > Natricidae > Thamnophis > Thamnophis sirtalis. Next base: position 112,168,229 of record NW_028261385.1, on the reverse strand, counting down.
CACAGAACTCAATGGTTATTTATTTCTAAGTAACTTTTTCTATGTAAACCAAACAGGCATTAAGACTGAATTCCCATATTTTTTAATGATTTTTGTTGTAATTATGTCCTTTCAGGATGGATCTCTTATTACGAGGCACCCTTTGCAAGCTCTCTTTATTTGGGCTATCCTTCAAAACAAAAAGGAACTATCCACTGTAATTTGGGAACAGGTATTTCACACTTCTGAATGATTAACAATTAGATTCCTAATCTTTTGAGATAAAAAGTATTCCCTTAGGCTAGATTCCCATACATTATATGTATATGCAAAAGTAATTCCTATTGACTTTAATATTTGATTAAAATCAATAGGAATTACTTTTGCATATACATATCTAGGTTGGATTGGATTATTATGTATGCTAGAACAAAAGAGATGTCTCTTTTCTACTTAAAGTTTATAGATGCCAAAATTTGTGAATGTTGTGGGCCCCTCTTCCTAAATCAGTTTTTATTATTATTATCCCCCTTTTATATATATTGTTTACATGAATATGATAATATATGAAATGTGAATTTAGATTGATATTTAGAATAACATCAACTGAAGCTATATTGAAGGTAAAATAAAAATGTAGATATATTTAAAATGCTGATTTTATTGAATTATAAACTAGTTTAGTAATATAATTGCTGAAAAAGTCCTATTCCATGGATTTGTTTAATGGAATCTTTTATTTCAAGAGGGTCATGGTCAATAGATTATTGGGAAATTGTATAGGACAAATTGCTCATCACTTTTAATCATTTTTATTGTGCAAGTTATTCAAATGTAGTTCCAGAGAACTTCTATACTATGCAGCTACATTGCTATTTGGTAATGTAAATGTCATTTTAGTATTAGAATGTCATAAGAGGTTATTTAACAATTCTCTTTGCAGACAAGAGGCTGCACATTGGCAGCACTAGGGGCCAGCAAGCTTCTGAAAAGCTTAGCTAAGGTAAAAAATGATATTAATGCTGCTGGAGAATCAGAAGAGTTGGCAAATGAATATGAAACAAGAGCTGTAGGTAAGTTAAATATCAGAAGGTTAGCTATAAATTAAGAGATTAAATACATACAGTTTGCTGGCAGAGGCACTGCGGGCCAGTCCTTCGCTGTTTCCAGGGTGATCTTATGGGCCAAACCTAAGCACTCTGTGGGCCAGATCCTGCCCACAGGCCTTGAATTTGACACCCCTGGTTTAGTGCATCCAGAGTTTGTGATGTCAAATTAAGTTTAGCCAGTGTGCAAGCTGAGGCTATTAATATTTCTGAAATTGTGCACTCCTAGTAGACTCCTAGTAATGTAACTGCCAGGTCCCTATCAGAATGCTGCCATTCTGGAGAGTGGGGGGAGGAACCCTGGGTGGAATGATTTGCATGCTTTCACTTTTACTGCAATTGCTTGGGGAATTTAAGAGGGAGATGTGACCATTTGCACTGACTCCCTCTCTAACAGTTCCAACCGTATTCAAGGTTGCAATACCTTGATGAGAAAAACTTCTTTGTGCCATCCAGCCTCAGAGTTTGTCATAATACCTTTGTGGCAGCTTATTGGCTACAGATGGACATGGGGCTTGGGGGTAGAGAGTGGGGGAATTAACCTAATGCTTTATGCCTGAATTTCAGACTCTGCCTCACTCTTCTGCAATCTCTTAGTAAAAGTTCCTTTAGAAATTTAAACTTTTTCAAGAGTTTTACTTTCTTGAGAAGGTAGCTGAAGTAGGTCCTTACATTAGGCAGAATCTGAAAATTGGTCTGCCCTAGCACGGGGACTGTGCAAACAATGTCAGCCCAGGGCAGCGATCAAGAAGAAACCGAATGCTGAGGTGAAGCCTTGGCCAAGCTTCAGTCAGGCGCAAACTCCACTGGATGGACAGAGGAAGCCGTCAGCTTGGGAAATGTAACCAAGCCTATATGGTTCACAGGTATTGGGAAGAGGCATGACAAGGAAGAGAGAATGTAGAGAGTCACCATCACCCAAGGCAGTCGTTGGAAAGGATGGAAAGAGAAGCTGGAAAGGCTGGAGGACAAGGAGATGAACCCAACCATGCTGACCTCCTCATGAGGCAAACCATGCAATGCATGATGGGTGTATTTCAAATTCTGAAAGCAAGAGAGGCCCTGGCCCACATTCCAGGGGGTCACGGACATCATACACAGCTGGAGGGGGGATGGGAATCCCTCATTTCTGGACACTCCGGTGGCAGTGATGGCCACCCTGGTGGGAGCAGCAACAACAGTGGGAACCTCACAGAGAGATGCAGAGGCAGGGAATTCCCTGAGGCTGGGAGATGGTGCAGCTCCTTGCAGATGGAAACCACCACCCCCAGCATGAAATTTGATGGAGATCCCCAGCAGTTGGGGTTCTTCTTAGCCCAGCTTCTCACCTACATACAGGAATATGGAAACAAAATCCCTACTGAGGGGGCTAAGATCAGAGTCATTACTCTGGCCTTGGAGGGGACTGCAGCCAGATTGATGTTAACTCTCCACAATGCCAGTGCCCTGAGCTGAGAAATTTAAATCAATTCATGATTGCCCTGAGATGGCGATTTGAAGACACACACACCCAGCTAACCAGAAAGCGACTGTATTAGAACCATGATGCAGGGGTGCAGAACATCAACCAAGTACAACGAGACCTGGCTTGCCACCTCAACTGGCCAGTTAAGGCTTCAGATTGCAAAGACTAAATTCATCAAGAACTGATGTGTTTTGCTAATCACAGAAACTTGGCTTCATTCACTCATTCTGGATGCGGCTGTTGAGCTGGAAGGCTACATAGCTCACCGGCAGGACAGGAGTAGAGAATCCAGCAAGAACAAAGGGGGAGATTTAAGCCTTTATATGATCAAAAGCTGGTGTATCAATATAAAGGCTGTAGACAGCCACTGCTCCATGGAACTGGAGTATATGACTCTTAACTGTTGACCCATATATCTTCCAGGAGAGTTCAGTGTGGTTTTGATTACTACAGTATTGGCATCAGGTGGGGTATAGACTGCAGTAATCAAAACTATGCTGGACTCTCATGGAAGATATATGGGTCTATATTTAAGAGTCATATACTATACTATAGAAGGAATAGATCAGACATCCAGTCTTTGCTTATCAATAGAGACTGAGTGGAGCAAGTGGCCAGTTTTAAGTTTCCAGGTGTTATCATAAAAGAGGACCTGACCTGGGGCATTCACATTGCAGCACTGGTCAGAAGGACCCAGCAGGACCCGTCTCAGGAAGCAACAACTGAATGAAAAACTGTTGGTGACCTTCTATTGCTGTACCATAGAGAATATTTTAACTTACTGCATCTATATATGGTTTGCCAATTGTACAGTGGCAGATAGGACAGCACTCCAGAGGGTTAATGTCATTGCCCAGAGGATCATTGGTTGTCCTCTCCCATCTTTGGAAGAGCGTTATAGCTTCCACTGATAAGCCTAGATAAAAATTGGCTGCCCTCCCTGGCAATCTCTCTAATAAGGGGAGAATATGTGTATACCTACAAGCTCTGTATAGCTCACAGTGTAATAGAACATGTGAATTATCTTCCACTTCTCCTTTACCACATATACAAACCTGTTCTGCAATAGGTGTTCTCTTATACCTGCCCTGGAGGAGTGCTGAAGAAAGAATGTTAAATCTGGCTCTGAAGAAAGCTATTCTTTGTTTTGGGAAGATCAGGTCATTTAGATATCTTGCCGATTCCCACACACTCTGTTTGATTCTGTCCCTACTGTGGAGAGGCAACCTATTTAATTCTTCTAGGAACTCCATGTCCTTCATTCTATTAATTACTACTTGCTTTCCTTAATCAAAGCCTAGGGACATTAAGAATAACGGTGAGAGCCCATAAGAGCTCAGCTTATGATCAATTGCCTGTTTCCAGGGGGAGGGGAAATTGTCAGTCAACACTAGTGGGGACAGTCCATCTGGGAAGAAATGCATTTTAAGATCATCATCTTCCAGGCTTTTACCTGAATTTGAGGCATGCCTGCCTCAATTCTTAACTGGGCATTTGGAGTTCCATTGGGTGCAGCTAAGATGGCTCTCAGGAATTTGGTTTGTATGGTTTCTAGTAAGTCTTTCTTTGCAAGGATTCCTGTTTGTGCCCCATATAGAATTTGTGCCAATGTTTTGGCTTCAAAGAGTTTTAAGGCAGCAGATAAAATCTGACCTCCACCTGTATAAAAGAAATATTTAATTGCATTTGAGGACCTATTGGCTACTTGCAATGTGTGATCCAGGTGTGTCTTCCATGTCCCTTGTGAGTGGAAAACCACCCCAAGGTATCTAAATGTTCTAACCTGTTCCAAACTATGTCCTTCTATTTTCCAGGAATATTGGCTTGGTTTTTTAGCAAAAACTAAAAAAAATGATTTATCAAGTTAAGGACCAGCTTGTTTTGCCTGCAATAGCTGAGTGTTGACTTAATTGCTCTCTTCAGTCCTACAGGGGTTTGTGAAATGATAGTGGCATCATCAGCATATAAGAGAATTGGCACTTTGCGTTGTGCTAGGTTAGGAGGATGGAAATCAGGGTTCTGTAGGAGATCAATCAGAGGATTAATATAGAAGTTAAAGAGGGAGGGGGACAAGATGCAACCCTGCCGTACCCCTTTTTGAAGGCAAAGAAGATTAAAGACTGAAAATTAAGAGGCGAAAGAAATGCCCAAGAGAAGCTTTAAAATACAGAAAGCCTGGGGAAAGGTTTCATTTTTTTCAATGTCTGTAGTTTTCCTCTATGTATTTTTTAGACACTTTAAACATTTTGGAGGTTAGTCTTTTTGGAGTTTCTTTTCTTTTGGGTTTAATCTCTAATCAAGAAATTTAAAATAATCTCACCCAGCTCCAGTCCACTGTTCAAACACCACATTTCCAGCACATTTCTTTCTTCGGTTGTCCAGCTTCCTGGCCACCATAATGGCTATCTCTCCTTCCTCGTCGTTGGATAGGTGAGCCTCGGATCAAGTTGGAGAGTTGCTATTCTCAACGATCTGCAAGGCGTCTCTCCTTTCTTCATCACCCCTATGAGGTGACTATAGCCCTTTAAGCCCCCCCCCCCAATGAGGAGAGTTCAGCCTAAGGTCGCAGAGCTCCACTCCCTGCGACTGTGTTGCCATGAAGTCAACCAGAAGTCCAAAAAAAATATATTGTTAAAGTTTGATACTTATATTATATATTTAAATGCAAATTAATATTTTTGTTTGTTCATAAAAATAAACATAAACTAAATGCCAATGTGAGAGGAATAAGGAACTTACATGTAGTTGAATGAACTTGAGAATAATTATATTAGCTTCTCTCTGTTTTTCTAAGCTAGATGAGTCTGCAAAAGGCCAGTCTTCTTTTTCTTTTCCCATTTCACTTTTGTGTGAAATGCAAGGAGAAATTTGTCATGCTTAGATCTTTCTCTTAATTTTCTTCTATATTTTGACCTCTTAGAGTAATCTATCTGTTGCATTTTAGAGATTATTACTATCTCTTCCCTGTCTTAATCTTAATCTGCTTGTGTCATTTGTTGATTTATCATCTCTATTCTTTCCTCAGCTCCTTTTTTTCTCCTCTACTTTCTGAATTGTTTGTTTATTTTTCATTGTCATTTGCTGAAGGTTTTCTAGTCTCACATCTGTATCCTTTATCACATTCATCATCTCCCTATGATTCTTTGTCATAGTTTCCTAAATACATTGAAGCATCAATAGCATTTATTTTTGAAATATATTTGTTTCCCCCTATTTTGCATTAATTTAATGGGCCAGCAGTTGCTCAATAATCTACCAAGATCCCCCTGTCCCAATTACCCAGAGATACCCAAAAGGCCAACACAGTTTATAGTCCTCAAAATTTTCCAATGTGCACATTCTATGTTGTCCACATTTATAACTCTTGTTTAATTTTTCTTCTTTCTTCTTTTACCTCATAGGATGCTCTTTCAAATAGTATTAATAATCCAGAATAGCCCACCAAATTTCCCCAAATCTCCTTAATATACAGAGTCAAGTATTTAATTTCCAAGTTAATTTCTGTTATTTATAGTCCACACTGCCTTAACAATCTTCAAGACACTCACCAGTTGATTCCAGGCAGCCAGAAAAACAAATAGATATGAAACCAAAATAAAAAGACCTTCCAGGTGTTGTTTATTTCCATTCTTCCATTATTTCCATTCTTCTACTCCTTGTTTTTCTTCTGTTATCAGTCTCATTCTTTGTTAAGGACTTTTGAGAACTTTTCCTATCATGTAATAGTATAGCAATAGCAATAGCAGGTAGACTTATATACCGCTTCATAGGGCTTTCAGCCCTCTCTAAGTGGTTTACAGAGTCAGCATATTGCCCCCAACAATCCGGGTCCTCATTTTACCCACCTCGGAAGGATGGAAGGCTGAGTCAACCCTGAGCCGGTGAGATTTGAACAGCCGAACTGCAGAACTGCAGTCAGCTGAAGTAGCCTGCAGTGCTGCATTTAACCACTGCACCACCTCGGCTCCTAGTATGGTATAGTATGGGTGTCGGCAAACTGTGGCTCTGGAGCCACATGTGGCTCTTTGACCCCTCTCCTGCAGCTCCCCCTGGTCACGTGACCTGCTCTTTGCCCTGAGCCATTGGCCCAACCTAGCCATGGCTGACACCAACCTTGCTAACATGAGGGCTGGTAGGGTGGGGATGGGATCTGAAAGGAGGGTATAATGGAAAGAGGGACATGCCCACAGATGAGGAGCAAGCACAAGCCTTGGTAGCGGTTTCCCCAAAGATGAACCTCCTCCTTCTCACATGATCCCTGGCTGGTTGTTGTGGGGCTGGGAGGATAAGCATGAGTGAGGATACCCTCCTCAAGTGAGTGGCTGGACTCGGGCCAAAGCAAAACAAAGGCACGCAGAGCGGGTGGCTTGACTGGCTTTTGGGTAAGCGTCTTTTGCGAGGGTGCTCCAGCTTTCTCTGAGCCTGATCCATGGAGTGGGCATGCGAGGTTCAGCAGGGCCAATCCCCTTTTCCCATTGCCCTAGCTTCTTTTCTCCTCCAGTCGAGTGGTGCCGCAGGTGGCGTTGATTGAAAAGTGTCTCCAGGCAGCTTTAAATCTCACATGGGGGACTTTCATTGCCCACAGCACTGCTCAGCTGAAGGAGTAAAGAAACTCAGGGCATGCTCACCTGGGGATCAGGCTCGAAAAAAGCCAGAGTGCCCTCACCAAAGATGCTCACCCATCAGCTGGTCAAACTGCCCACCCACATGCCTTTGGCCGAGCCCAGCCGCTCACTTTTGGAGGGAATCCCTGCTCATGTGCATGCAAGAGAGTGAGAGAGTGAAAAAGATAGAAATGAAAGGGAGAAAAGGGGAGAAAAAGAGAGGAGGAGAGAGAGAGAGAGAGAAATGAGAAAATGATGGAGGGTCTGAATGAGAGAGAGAGAAGAGAGAGAAACAAATGAGAGAGAGAGAGAAGGGGGAGAGGGAGAGAAAAATGAGAGTGAGCTGGGGGAGGGAATGAGAGAGAGGGAAAAATGAAATAAGGGGAGAGAAAGAAATAAAGAAAAATGGAGAGAGGGAGAGGAAAAAGAGAAAAAGAGAAATGAGAGGGAGAAAAAGAGAGAGAGAAAAGGGGATAAAAAGAATGAGAGAGAGACATGAGAAAATGATGGAGGGAAAGAATGAGAGAGAATGGAAAGAGAGAGAGAAACAAATGAGAGAGAGAAGGGATAGAGAAATGAGAGAGTGTCAGAGTCCAAGGCAAGATATTGCTCAAAGTTCCAATTTATTAAAAAAGCCATGTTAGCACATCTAGGAAAACCTGAATCTGAAAGCTTCCAGGTTTTCCCCACCCAGTTGAAAGTTTAAGATCTTGCCCCCACACCCACAAATGCATCACATAGTCCAATCTTCCAGTGCCATTCTGGCAGTTCCACCCATCCACTTCCAGTTAGGTGCAGAGGTGCAAAGACAAAGGATGACCTTGGCTTTCTAGAAATAATTTTGTTATGGCTACATAACATCTAACTCCTACATTCCCCCTCCCATTTTCCCACAATAGAAAATGCATAGAAGTGTGGCAGGCGAAAGATCCGAAAGAAAAAATGGCTGCAGACCTGACAGGCGGCCTCTCCTCAGAAGAAAAGCATATCCTGTAAATTGAATAATGTGGGAGTAATGAGGGAGTTAACATCAGCATAACTAACCACCTCTTCCCCCCTTGGGGGGGGGGCTTTGGCTTATCGGGAAATTTATCGTGATATTATTTTATTAACTTATCAGCTTTTACATTCTTCCAAATTTTACCCATGTAGCTTCGGACAAAGGGTACCCCTTCCAATGCACTAAATATTGCAAGCGACCTCTATACAATTTTTTTCACCTCATAGTGAGCTTCTCCCTGTATCACCGCTGGACCCAATCACAGGTTTCAGCAAGGTGCAATGAAAGACTGGGTGAATTTTCCCTAGAATTCTGGACAGACTGAGCTGAACTGTAACTGGGTTAATTATTTTCACTATTGGGAAGGGACCTAAAAATTTTGGCCCTAATTTCTTGCTAAGCATCCTTAACTTTATGTATTTGGTAGACAAGAATACAATCCCCCCACATGGAAGGGGGGTTGGAGCGAGCGGTGCTTGTCAACTTGTTTCTTGTATTCTTCTGCACTTTCTTGTGCTCTCTGCTGGAGCTTTTTTCGTATTCTCCGGGGTACTCCGTGTAGATGGTAAATGTGTTTGACAAACATCTTCGCTAGTTTCTTCACTGATGGTAATCCTGAGCAAGCAATGAAATGAGCTTGCTTGGAAAATAAGTCAATGATTGTCCAGATTACTTTATTTCTGCTGCTGTCTGGGAGCTCTACGATGAAATCTATTGCGATCTCTTCCCATGTTCAGCTGGGGCTTCCCTGGCCATATTCTCATGGCTGCGCAAGTGGCACAAATGTTCACATAGTCTTCCACTTCAGCTTTCATCTTAGGCCACCAAAACGGATGTCTGCCAAGGTGGAGCATTTTTAGGAAACCAAAGTAACCTGCCAATTTTGCATCATGGCTTCACTGTAGTATTTCCAGCCTCCAGTTCACAGGAATGTACAGTTTGGATCCTTTCCAGGCTAAGCCATCTCTCATCATCAGGATGTATTTGTTGTCATTGAGCCAGGGGTCGGTTGGCAGTGCTGATTTTATTACTGCAGTCAGCTTGTCCTGGCTGACAGTAGGCTGCCATCTGGTCTGGCCACAGGCAGTGGCTTCAGCTGCCATTTGGTTGGGGGGAGTTATGGCATGAATCACTTCCTCCCTCTGATTGTCATACTGCGGTTTCCTAGATAAGGCATCCGCCAGCAAGTTCTTCCAAGAAGAGATGTGCTTCAGTTTGAATTTAAATCTCCTGAAGTATTGTGCCCAGCGGATTTGCTTTGGAGACAACTTTCTGGGGCTTTTTAAGGCTTCAAGGTTTATTTTTCCCACTCTCTAAGAAATGTCTCCAGGTGAGTAGTGCCCAACGGACTGCATAGGCTTCTTTCTTCCAAATGGCCCATCTTCTTTCAGTGGCGTTGAGTTTTTTTGGAGACATACATGAAAGGCAGGATTTGTCCCTTTTTGTCTCTTTGCAACAGCATTGCTGCTACAGCCACATCACTGGCATCTGCCTGGATTATGAGTTGCTGTTCTGGGTCAGGGTGTTGCAGAATGGGCTTTTGGGCAAAGAGCCATTTCAATTTTTCAAATGCTTTTTGACAGTCTATTGTCCACCCAATAGGCTGGTTGGCTTCGGCTTTGTAAGCGATGGCCCTGTTTTTAACAGTTCAGTTAGGGGCAGAGTGACTTCTGCAAATGCCGGGATGAATTGCCAATAGAAGTTAGCAAATCCCAGGAAACTTTGTAGCTGTTTGTGGGTGCGTGGCGGTTGCCAGTCTAGCACTGTTTTCACTTTCCCTGGGTCCATTTCTATCCCATCACGGAAATACAATAATCCAGGGAGATTTTGTGGAATTCACATTTTGATAGCTTCATGTAGAGCTTCATGGCCAGACGTTTTTCCAGGACTTGCCGCACCAGGTTTACGTGCTCCTCTCAGGTCTCCGAAAAGACAAGAATGTCATCAAGGTAAATGAGCACCCTCTTGTAAATTACATGAAGACCGCAGGGGCCCCTTGTAAGCCAAATGGCATGACTTTAAATTGGAAATTACCAAGGGGGCAGTTAAATGCTGTCTTCCATTCATCCCCCTCCTGGGTTCGTGTGCAGTAATACACCTCTCTCAAGTCCAGCTTGGGGAACACCTTGCTTTTGGCCAAGTGATTCAATATGTCCTTCATGAGGGGGAGGTGGGAGGTGTTTTCTACGCAAACGGCATTAATTCCCCAGAAGTCAACACAAAGTTTCCCCCCCCCCATCTTTCTTCTCTTTGAAGAGAATGGGGGCTGCTAATTTTTACTTGGCTGGTTGGATAAAGCCTTGCTCCAAATTGGCATCGATGCATTTCCTTAATTCCATCATTTGTTTAGGGGTCATGTAGTACATCTTAAGCTTTGATAGTTTTTCCCCAGGCACGAACTCTATTGTGTAGTCAGTGGGTCAGTGAGGGGGGAAATAATTGCAATCTTACTCACTAAAAATCCCTTCTAAATCCCAGTATTCTTTCGGTATTTGATAGATGCCTGGAAGTTTAGTGTCTACTGCAGGGGCTGCAGGCTCGGATTGTCTGCTTTAAGGGGCTCAATGGTCCCCGGATGGCCTTCTGGCTTCACATGAGGGTGGGTAGCAGCCCAATGCCTAGGGTCAAACTTCAAATGCCGTCTTCCCACTTTATGGTAGGTGACCATTTGACAAACCATGCATGATGATTGATTCATTCATTTTTGGTGCTATGATAAATCTGAGGAGTTTATATCTGCAGCTTCATCAAGTGGTGATTAGCTTGGCCATGGTCCCTCCGATTAGTGTCCCGTCAACTTGCTCAAACTGAATGGGATGTGCTAAGGGTCTTGTGTGTATGCCCAGCTACTCTACAATGGACATGCTAATTAAGCACCAGGTGTAGCCCATGTCAACGACTTCCTCTTCTACCCCCATCTTGGGCACTATAACTTTCATGGCAAAGGGGTGGAAGGCTGCACTTACCATATGGTTGTCTTCACTGCTGTTTTCATCCTCTGTACTTGCAGGGGTTCCCCATCTGGTGGAGTCTCCATCTCCTCAGGCTGGGAAGGGGGCTCCTTCCATTTGTTGGATGAGATGACTCTTTTTGGGTGGTTTTCATGGGGTCTTCTTTGTTCCACTCATGGCTTGGGTTCTTGCTTGTGGGATTGGGGCTGGAGCCAAGCATTCCAATGCTCTGTGCCCATGTTGACCATACTTTATTGCTCCTACCAATTTGGGGGAGGCATTTCGGCTTGCTTTGTTTGGGTTTGGCAGCCCAAAGGTCTTCAATTTTCAGTGGTAGGCTTTCGATGAGGGTGAAGTTTGTGATCCAGAATAACTGTGGTAGTGTACCAATTCTGGATACTCTAATGCTGCATGCCTTTCTTAGTTTGGAGTCTAGAGCATCTTTGAATGTATGCACAAGGAGTTGTTCTGGCCAATCCCATAGCTTTTCAGCCACCCTTCTAAACTCCCAAACTAATTCCTTCACGGACAGCCTGCTGCAACCCTTGGATTTGCTCTTCTGCTTCCACATGTTGGGCCACATTGTTAAATCGGATCCGCATCTGTTGAACAAATCTGTCGGCATCTTCTAATTTGGGAGCCGCCTCATCATGGAGCCCCGCTACCCATTGGACGCTTCCCCCTTGTTCATCTCCTCTGTTATGGCTGAAACCAGCTCTCAGTCAGAAGGGTATTGATCTCTAAATTGATGGCTATTGGCTATTACCCGGGGGAGAAGGCCCTCCCCCGGGTAATAGCCAGATGCCATTGGCTGGTAGATGGCACCCGGAGGAGGCCAACCCTGTGAGATCTAATGGGTCTGTGGGAGGTAATTGGCAGCAGGCGGTCTCTCAAGTACCCAGATCCAATACCATGAAGGGCTTTATAAGTTACGACTAGCACCTTGAAGCGTATTCGGAGACTGATTGGTAACCAGTGCAGCTCGCATGAGGAGGATTTCTTTGCATCCAGCGAGGAAATGGCAATTTCCTTGAGATCAACAAAAAGTTTCTCCTATCTTCACCACCTCTTCAAGGTGGCTTTGGCCCTGTAGGGTCTTCTGGCAAGCAGGTATCGGCTAGGTTTCGCAGACCCCCACTATCCATCTTGCTGCGACACCAACTGGTCAAATCTACAAAAGAGATCTTTCAGTATCTCCCTTCAGTGAGTGTTATTGGGAAGACATTGAATTTTAGCCAGAGAGAAAGTCCATTTAAATTTCAGAAATGTTATGTGATTAAAGTATCTGGCTGGTTGGGGAAAGTGTGCAGAGTGATTCAAAAAGAAGCTTCTACCGTAGGTGGAAATTGATAAGTTTGTTTGCAGCTCTAAATCAATGCCCTATTTTTTAAGATCAGCCCATCAGGATGATGGCTGGTTCTAAAAAGCCATAAAGTGCAGTTTGTCTGGCACCAGGAAGACTGAAAACTATTGGTCATAGTTAAAGAAGCCAAAATTGCTTTAAAAAAAAAAAAAGAGGGGGGGGGAGCTTAAGCCAATAGGAAAAAATGAAAATCCAGGCAGAAGTTTCTATTTTGAGTAGGCCAGCTTCACAAAATACTGCTATATTCTGAACACAGCAGGATATTTGAAAAATAGAACTCGAAAACCTGGGCCAAACTCTTTCAAGAGAAAGAAATGACATAGGGGTCCTGCTGAACTCCAAAAAGGAGATAGGTTTGGATCTTAGCTAGGAAAACTTTAATTACTGCAAATATATGCTGAGTTCCTTTGGAGATGTAGTAAGATTGTAGAGGTAACAATGTTTTTTAAATTTAAGGTAAGGTAATTTACAGCTGTCCCTGGTATGGAGAACAATCCTCGGAGATTTTACAATATTTGTCTCAATCTGCTATGATAGTAGCAAATCTCAAGCTATGTTCTTATTTGGGACGTTCTGCAGGCAAAATAGTTGCTCTAGAATTGAATTTTGGCCTTTTCTCCAAGATCAGGGCATGATTATAAACAGTGGTCAGGACTGCAAAGATCCCCATATCACTGAAGCTTGGAATAGGGGTTGATAACCACAACTGGTTTTAGAAGCTACAAAAATTTACCATATAAAATTTGACAGGCAAAATTTTAAAACCAAGAACAGCTTTTTAACTATTCTGAATTTTAATTGTTCTAGAATTGTTCACAGAATGTTACAGCAGTGATGAAGATCTGGCAGAACAGTTACTTATTTATTCCTGTGAAGCATGGGGTGGAAACAGTTGTCTAGAACTTGCGATAGAAGCTAAGGATCAACAATTCATTGCTCAACCAGGAGTCCAGGTAAAATAGCAAAGATAAGAACATATAACCTATTTACAGGTTTTATTTGCTGAAACAGAATAGACTATTAATCCATTAATCTTGCGATTATGACTGTTGAGTGAGATTTAATTATGAACCTATTAAATATAGGATTGCATGGTAAATATAATGTACTTTGCTCATATCAATATTAATTTAATTCATGGAAATATTTTTATCTGAAATAGCTTTTTGATGATAGAGAAAAATGATTTCTGTTAGAATAATTAGGAATTCAGAAACTTGAAGACGTTTTTCTGAGAACTGAGAAGAAACTCTTTTAACAAAGACAAACAAAACATAAAACATTAAACCCCCTTCAATTACATACAGCATGTTGTTTGGCTACAAGGCTTTTGTGCATCCTTTCCATAGTCCCCACTTTCAATTGTATATAAAATCACAGATTATCCATATAGTATATATGTATACATTATTATCATTATACAGCATTTATTTATCTATAACTATTATTCCTTCATTTTGAACAAAATGTTCTAGGTATTGGATTCATTTATATTATAACTTTTCATTACATCACCCTGAATCTATTCAATAACAATGTACTTTTGTAATATATTTTATACCATTCTATTGTTCTTATATTATGAAAATTCTCCAAAATTGTTCATCTTCTTGTTCTCTAATTTCAAATGTCAAATTTACTCATTTCAGCACATTCCATTATTTTCTGAATAACTTCCTCCTGCGTTAGTATTTTCTCATTTTTCTAATTTTTAGCAAATACAATTCTAGCTGCTGTTAACACATTTACAATCAAATATTTCAATTCTCTCTTGTATATTTCCTGTAATATTCCCAATAAATAAATCTCAGGTTTAAAGTCTATATGTTTCTGTGTCATTTTTTTCAACCAAATATGGATGTTAGTGGGAGGCACTGGATGGTGGGAGGCTACCGGTGGCAGTAGGTGGCCTCGCAGGTACCCTGGGCCTAAGCCATGGAGTGCTTTAAAGGTCATAATTAGTACCTTGAATCGCACCCGGAAGACAACTGGCAACCAGTGCAGGCCGCCTAAAAGGGGTGTAACATGGGAGCACCTAGGTGTCCCCATGATAACCTGCACAGCCGCATTCTGGACCAGTTGAAGCCTCCGGGTGCTCTTCAAGGGCAGCCCCATGTAGAGAGTGTTACAGTAGTCCAGGTGAGAAAAGACGAGGGCATGAGTGACTGTGCACAGATCATCCCGATCCAGGAAGGGGCGCAACTGATGTACCAGGCGAACCTGGTAAAAGGCCCCCCTGGTCATGGCCGTCAAGTGTTCTTCTAAACTAAGCCGCATATCCAGGAGGATGCCCAGATTGCGGGCCCTCTCTGAGGGGGCTAAAATTTCTCCCCCTATCATCAAAGATGGAACAAGATGCACAAATCGGGATGACGGAAACCACAGCCACTCAGTCTTGGAGGGATTGAGCCTGAGCCTGTTCCTCCCCATCCAGATCCGGACAGCCTCCAGGCATCGGGACATCACGTCGAGGGCATCATTTGGATGGTTTGGGGTAGCGATGAAAAGTTGGGTATCATCAGCATATTGATGATACCGTACCCCAAAACCACGGATGATCTCACCCAGTGGTTTCATATATATGTTGAACAGGAGGGGTAAAAGAACTGACCCTGGGGCACCCCACAAGTGATGTGCCTCCGGGTCGATCCCTGCCCTCCAGTCAACACAAACTGCAACCGATCCAACAGGTAGGAGGAGAACCACCGTAAAATGGTGCCCCCCACTCCCAACCCCCCGAGTCATCGCAGTAGGATACCATGGTCGATGGTATCAAAAGCTGCTGAGAGGTCTAATAGGACCAGGACAGAGGAGCAGCCCCTGTCCCAGGCCCGCCAGAGATCATCAACCAATGTGACCAATGCCGTCTCCGTGCTGTATCGGGGCCTGAAATCCGAGTGAAATGGATCCAGGTAGACAGCTTCATCCAGGGACTGGGGAAGCTGATGTGCTACCGCACTCTCAACAACCTTCGCTACAAAGCGAAGGTTGGAGACCGGACGATAGTTGGCTAAAGAAGCTGGGTCCAGGGAAGGCTTCTTAAGGAGGGGCCTCACCACCGCCTCCTTCAAGGTGGTGGGAAAGAACCCCTCTCTCAACGAAGCATTGGTAATCGCCTGGAGCCAGCCTTGTGTCACCTCCCGGGAAGCCGAGACTAACCAAGAGGGACATGGGTCCAGCACACAAGTGGCAGCAGTGAGTCTCCCCATAATCCTGTCCATGCCCTCGGGGGTCACAGGGTCAAACTCATCCCAGATGGTCTCCACAAGATTCATCCCTGTCAACTCGCTTGAATCTACCCAGTCAGAGTCCATGCCTGTCTGGATCTGAGCGATTTTAACCTGCAGATACTGAACAAATTCTTCAGCCCTACCCTGCAAGGGGTCTTTCCCAGCTCCTTGGTTAAGTAAGGAGCAGGTCACCCTAAACAGGGCGGCTGGGCAGTTATCTGCCATTTTGCCGCTTTTATCGCCACTAAGTAGGATTTAATATGAATTCTTACTAGTGTTCGATCAGATTCGGACCGGCTGGCCCTCCAACCACTCTCTAGGCGTCTTTTCTGGTGTTTCATCTCCCGGAACTCCTCGGTAAACCAGGGAGCTACCCAGGATCGATACTGGGTCAGAGGCCGCAAAGGCACAACACGATCCAAAGCCCCAGTGGCCGCCCTATCCCTGGATTCCACTAGGGCTTCTGTCGAGTTGTGAGCAAGGGATTCAGGAAAAGTCCCAAGCTCCATCAGGAACCTTTCAGGGTCCATCAGGTGCCTGGGTCAGAACCATCTAGTCGGTTCTGCCTCCCTGCGGTGAGGGGTAGCAGTATGGAAGTCAAGACTGATGAGGAAATGATCCGACCATGACAAGGGTTGGATAGAAATATCCCCTAAATCTAGATCATTCATCCACTACCCAGAGACAAAAATCAGGTCGAGCGTGTGTCCCCCATTATGGGTGGGGTCTTGAATTAACTGAGTTAGGTCCATAGCCATCATGGAAGCCATGAACTCCCGAGCTGACTCGGATGTCTCGCCAATGAAAGGCAGATTGAAATCCCCCAGGATCATAAGCCTGGGGAAATCAATCACCAATCCAGCTAACACATCCAGCAGCTCCGGTACGACCGATGAAACATAGCAGGGAGACAGGTACGTAACAAAAAGGCCCACCTGAACTCCAAGGCCCCATTTCACAAAAAGGGACTCACACCTGCCTATCTGAGGCACAGTGACCCCCTGAGGTCTGAGACTTTCCCTAATAACCACCGCCACCCTCCTCACCCCTGCCCTGGGCTCTTGGCTGGTGAAACGCCCGGAAGCCTGGTGGGCATAATTCACTAAGGGGAACACCCCCTTCATGGCCCAACCAGGTCTCCGTAATGCACTCCAGGTCCGCTCTACCCTCTTGTATGAGGTCGTAAATGAGGGGAGCCTTATGTACCACGGACCTGGCATTAAGCGACACCAGCCGGAGACCAGGTTCCTGTAATCCCGAGCACTCAAGGGTCTTTAACTTGTTTTTCTAGTTTAACCTCTAATAAATATCCATGTAGTTTTTAATCACCTTTTCATCAGTATGTCAGAATTTTATCCAAGTCAGTCATTTTATCATAAAAACCTTCTGTTTTAAGATCTTTATCATATTTAGAATGTATTTGCGTATATGAAAACCAGTTCATTCTTATACCTTGTTCTTCTAGTTCTTGCATAGATTTAAGTTCACCCTGTGCATTCAATATTTCACCATATCTAACTGTTTGTTCCTTTTTGTATGTTATTGATTATGAGAATGCTTCAATAGTTGATAACCAGACCATAATTTTTAGATAATATTGCCTTTTGATCTTCTCCCAGTTTAATAACAAAGCCTCACATATATAATGCCTTCTGAAATACCCCTGTATTTTAAAATAGATTTCTTAAATTACCGTTTCCTATTGTCTAGTGTCTAATCTAGGAACATATTTTTATGGTCTTCATAAAAATAGACATTCAATAATAAGCAAGACAGGAGACACCTGGTTTTACACTTTTCCTGTATTTGTTCCACACATCCAGTAAGTTACTTAATATTGCATATTCTCTTAACAGTTTATGTATATCAATCCAAATAAATCTGTGCAGTGTCTCCAGAATGCCTGTCCCTTCCATGGAAATGATGGGATCATAAGTAGAACCTAAAATAACAAGATTGGAAGGGACCTTGAAGGTCTTCTATTCTTCTAGAGTAGGAGTGTCAGGCCTGCAAGCCATCTTTTCTTTTTTGGACTTCAGATCTGCCACACTTCCTATTATTCTACTATGCATTTTCTTTTGGGGGGAAATGGGAGGGGGGATTATACAGAGTTGGATGATATGTAGCCATAACAAAATTATTTCTAGAAAGCCACTCTGAAGGGGCACAGGAGTTCATGGCCTCCATGACAACCATGGACTTGACCCAAGTAGTTCAGGGCCCAACTCATAGAGCGGGGCATACACTCAACCTCGTATTTCTCTCGGGGCAGTGGAGACATGATATGGAATTAAGGGGAATAGAGACCTCACCCTTGTCATGGTCAGATCACTCCTTGCTGAGGCTTGACTTCAGGACACTACTCCCCCACGGCAGGGAGGTGGAACGGATTAAGTGGTTCCGCCCCAGGCGCCTGATGGACCCAATGGGATTTCAGAGGAGCTTGGAGAGATACCTGACTCCCTTGCCCGCAATCCGACCGAATCCTTAGTTGCTGCCTGGAATGTTACGGCGACTGAGGCACTGGATCGGATTGTGCCTTTGAGGCCTCTCCACGGAAGTGGATCCAGGAGAGCACCTTGGTTCACCGAGGAACTCCGGGAGATGAAACGCCAAAAGAGACGCCTAGAGCGACGTTGGAGGACTAGTAACTCTGAATCTGATCGAACACTACTAAGAGCTTTCATTAGGACTTATCTAGTGGCGATATGGGCGGCAAAATGCAGGCATTTTTCCACTCTTATTGCGTCCGCAGAATCCCACCCAGCTGCCCTTTTCAGGGTGACCCGCTCCCTCCTGAAAGGGGGTGAGGGGGTGGGGGAACCCCTGCAGGGGAGAGCTGAGGAATTTGTTCAGTTTCTATCAGATAAAATCATTCAGATTCGGACAGACCTTGACTCCACTTGGGCAATACCAGCTGAGATGCCAAGGGTAAGTCTAAGTCGGATTTCCTTGGATGAGTTCGAATTTGTCATCCCTGAGGAAGGGGACAAGGCTATGGGAGCAATGAGTGCCTCCACCTGTTTACTAGACTCGTGCCCCTCCTGGCTGGTTTCGACCAGCAGGGAGGTGACATGCAGCTGGCTCCAGGTGATTACCAACGCTTCTTTGCAGGATGGGTCTTTCCTGCAACCACTAAAGGAAGCGGTGGCGAGCCCCCTCCTCAAGAAGCCTTCCCTGGATCCAGCTGTCTTGAAAAACTACCGTCCTGTCTCCAACCTTTCTTTTTGGGGGAAGGTTGTTGAGAAGGTGGTGGCCATTCAACTCCGACGGACCTTGAATGAAGCGGATTATCTGGATTCCTTTCAGTCTGGTTTCAGGCCTGGCTACAGCACAGAAACCACTTTGGTCGCACTGATCGATGATCTCTGGCGAGCCAGGGATAGAGGGCATTCCTCTATCCTGGTGCTTCTTGACCTCTCAGCAGCTTTCGATACCATCAACCATGGTATCCTTCTGCGACGTCTGGAGGAGGTGGGAGTGGGAGGCACTGTTTTATGGTGGTTCTCCTCTTACCTCTCCAGTAGGTCACAGTTGGTGTTGGTCGGGGGACAGAGGTCGACCCCTAGGCCCCTTAAGTGTGGGGTGCCGCAGGGTTCGGTCCTGTCCCCCCTCCTATTTAACATCTACATGAAACCACTGGGTGAGATCATACGACGGCATGGGATAAAGTACCATCAATATGCAGATGATACGCAATTGCATCTCACTGCCCTGTGCCAGCTCAGTGTAGCGGCGGACGTGATGTGCCGATGCCTGGAAGCTGTCAGGATCTGGATTGGGATGAACAAATTGGTGCTCAATCCCGATAAGACCGAGTGGCTATGGATGTTACCCCGAAGGACAGTTCAGACAGTCCATCCTTGATCCTGGGGGGTGAAGACTTACACCCCTCAGAGAGGGCTCACAATTTGGGGGTCCTCCTGGATTCACAGCTGACACTGGAACACCATCTGTTGGCTGTGACCAGGGGGGCCTTTACCCAGGTTCACCTGGTACACCAATTGTGGCCCTACTTGGACCGGGAGGCACTTCAAACGGTCACTCACCCTAACCCTAACCCTTGTCATCTCAAGGCTGGATTATTGGTGGAAGAAGGCGGGGCTTAGCAGTGAAATTCCTTTATTCTGAAGGAATTGGACGGTTCATTTTTGAACCCAAGCTGTCCCGGAGAGACAGTGAAAGGTTGGAGGAGATCCAGTGACCCCAGAGACGTTCGCAAAGTCCCTGGGGGCTTGGAATTTAACCTCCTTTGCCAGCGACTTCTGGATTAGCCGTAAGCTAACCGAAACTGCAGGTTGCCCCTAAGAATGGCATGAGTGTCTCCAGCTGGTAAGGTGATTTTATTACTCAGAGAGACACGGTCTGCATAAAAATTTAAGCTAATTGAAACCAAAGAACAGAAGAATCTAGCGGCGATTTGGATCTCTTTATTGGTTTATGGATGGTGGTTACCCTATTTTTTAAATGTTTTAAATGCTACTTACATGGACAAAGGAAAGATTACTCCAACATCTCCTCTGACTCTCTGTAAGTGGGCTGTAAACCAATGTACTATAATTTGACTCCCTACAACTTGACACTTTTATTGCTTGGCTGGGTTGGTCTAAGATCAGATAAGATTGTACAGCTCCCAGCTTGTTGTTACTTGCAAATACCTTAAAGCTTCTAAAGGGAAAATACTAACTGCATACAAAGATGGCGTCTGTTCAAGTTTCAAATGATTCATTTCAAATGATTTTTTCTGCACTACAAAAGCTATCTGACACGTATGACAGATTTGAAAGGAAGCTGGATTACTTGCTGCTTTTAACATCAAAATATGAAGAAAAAAGTGAGAATGTTGAATGTTTGAATGTTCCTGAAATACAAACGAAGGATGTCAGAGATGAAGATTTTCAATTTGCTGACATTCCGGGCATCTGGTTTACCTCTGAGGGAGAAAAAGATGGAACGTTTGAAGGGGGGGCAGCCACACAGAAGATTTACTTCGAAAGACAGAGCGTAGGAGGAATGAGAAGCATTAAAGAATTTATACTTTATGAAATATTATTTGCAAAACTTTTGATACCACCACTGAGAATTAAAGACAAGCTGAAAAGTGGAATAAATGGAGGACAACGACATTATATGAGAGGCACCTTAAGCATAAAGGTGCAAAGATCTTCTTGTTTGGACTTGCTCATAAAGACGTTTGGAGAACTTGATCCACGAATGGCAACAGGATTAAGGAGGTTTTGTTATTGGAGAGACACAGGCTGATAGATGGAAGAATACAATTCAAAATTAGCTAAACCTAATTAATTTTATTTGTAATAGACATAGTTGAATAATAATTGATAATGATAGTAATGTATATAATGTGGAGTTGATATGATAAATAATAATTGGATATGAGAAGGGAAGGTTAGAAATATTTTTGGACCATATACAAAGGTTATTAATCACAATAATTATCACTATTAAAAAATAAAATAAAACTACATACAATTAAATGTTAACTAATATGGGGAAAATGTTATGATATACGATATAATTACATAAAGAAAGGAGAATGATAATAAACTATATACATGGAGGATGGAATTTTTGGTATTAAATATTATGGATGTTTAGCTAAAACAGGATATGAGGATTTGATGTTAATGGAGGATTTTATAAACAAGTAAATGAAATGCTAGCATGTGGTTATGGATTAAATCTTTGGCATAGTTAAGGATGAAAATGTTTAAACAACTGTAGTCAACTAAAAGTGGAGGTATGATGATGTCAATATGGTAAACATTTGAGTTAAGATATTTGAATTAATATGAATTAATGGAAGAGATGCACAAAAACATGTTGTAACCAGCTGATATACTTTTTTATAATATATACTTGTGTTCTTTTTTTTTTCTTTTTTTTTTCTTTTTTTTTCTTTTTTTTCCCCCTGCCTTGTTTTCTGTTTTTTGTCTTTTTTGTGTTTTGATTTTTTCTTTTCCCACTGGTGTGGGCATGTGTTGTTTATGTAACAAAAAAATTAAAAAAAAAATAATAAAAAAAGGCATCAATGGGTGAAATATATATTTTAAAAAGGCTGGATTATTGCAATGCGCTCTACATGGGGCTACCCTTGAAAAGCTTTCAGAGACTACAGCTAGTCCAGAATGCAGCCGCGCGAGCGATTTTGGGTGTACTGAGATACACCCATATTACACCTGTCCTCCGCGAGCTGCACTGACTTGAATTGGTCTCTGGACGCAATTCAAGGTGTTGGTTATCACCTTTAAAGCCCTACATGGCTCAGGACCAGCGTATTTGCGAGACCGCCTACTGCCACATACCTCCCAACGGCTGATAAGATCCCACAGGGTGGGCCTCCTTTGGATGCCGTCAGCCAGACAGTGACAGCTGGCGGGCCCCCGGAGGAGAGCCTTCTCTGTGGCTGCTCCGACCCTGTGGAACCAGC
This sequence comes from Thamnophis sirtalis, assembly GCF_051295495.1. Taxonomy (NCBI): domain Eukaryota; kingdom Metazoa; phylum Chordata; class Lepidosauria; order Squamata; family Natricidae; genus Thamnophis; species Thamnophis sirtalis. The sequence goes on along the minus strand of NW_028261385.1, from coordinate 112,146,083 downwards.
TACCCCCAGAGGTCCGGACCTTACCCACTCTCATGGCCTTCAGAAAAGCTGTTAAAACCTGGCTGTTCCGGCAGGCCTGGGGCTGTTGACCTTGTAAAGGTCCAGCCCCGATTAGAAATGTATGCATGTTGGGAATTTTTAAATTATTCTTTTATTTTGCTTTTCTTTTTCTTTCTTTGTAAGCCGCCAGGAGTCCTCCGGGATTGGGTGGCCTAGAAATTTAACAAACAAACAAACAAACAAACAAATAAATAAATGAAGAGGGGGAAAAAATATTCCAAACCAAATGGTGTAGTAACATTTGTTTAATAAAATATAGCAGAATAATATTTCAACCTTGTAAAGTCAGTAGTGGTATTACGAACCATCATCACTGTCACTAACAAATGAGGAGAGACTTTAAGGTTCAAGTACTCTTCTAATTTTCTGGAAACCCCAAGAACTCATCATCATTAGTGTCACAATTTAGGAAGCTCAATTGCTCACAATCACTGATATCACTTTCTTCATTATCTTCATATATGATACGACCTTCAGTTCTATCTAAGGCAGTGATGGTGAACCTTTTAGGCACCGAGTACCTAAACTGCGCACATGCGCATGCCGAAACTGAAAGGTGCACATGTGTGAACATACACATGCACGGATTTGCATGCAGGAACACGTGTGAATCAGTGATGTGCAGTCGGGGAGGCAGAGCCTCACCACTATCATCATGAAAAGAAAAGGAAATGTAAAAGGAAAAAGGCTGAGGTAGTTGCTGCCAGAGTCACAGTGGATGACTCTGCTTAGTGCTTAACTGTTTAAAAAAGCCTCTAAAAAAGTGCCCTCTACAGGAGGTGGGAGAACCTCTTGCCTCATTTAGTCTATCTTTATGATCACTTGAGCAGAGTTAAGCAAAGGTTAAAAGCCGAAAAATTCCTTATGTAGATGAGGCACGTGGTTCTCTTGCCTCCTCCTGTAGAGGGCACTTTTTAAAGAGGCTTTTTTAAACAGTTAAGCAGAGTCATCCATTGGGGACTCTGGCAGCAGCTAGCCCAGCCTGACCTCAGCAGCTCTTGCCTTTTTCCTTTTACATTTTACATTTTCATGATGG